>NC_092179.1:17452861-17752861 GCF_045791955.1 Oncorhynchus clarkii lewisi
TCACTCATTTCATTCTTCTCATATGATATCAAGTTTATATTTCTATTGATCATATCATTAAACTCTGATGCTTGGTTGACATAGAAGGGCTGCTGGCTTTATCTGGTTGGGGAGTAATGGAATACAAAAAAATCCACTAACTGTAATCCGTTACGTTACCACCAAAAATATTGCAATCAGATTACAGATACTTTTGAAAAACTAGATGATTACTTCAAGGATGCCTTTTAAATTCAGAGGATGTTTGCAAGAGAAAAAAATAGACAATTTTCTGTTTTTTCAATGACATTCAAATCAAAATTGAAAAAAGGCGCAAGTTTAAATTTGCTCCAGCTGAGCGTGTCTGACCACACGTCAGAGACCACTATGATGACACACCAAATGTGTTTGATGGATCGTGGGAAAAGAGCAGGATTGGGTTTTTGTGGGCTACATTCCAAGCTATGTTTTTCAATGGTGCGACTGCTGTTGGCATGCAAAGATTATCCAATTTGAAAAAACGCTCGGAGATAAGGACAACGACAACGGTGTAGTCTATGGCGATAGGATACATCTACATAGTCATTGATGTGAATCACAATGCGGCTCTCTCATTTACAGTTGAAGTCGGAAATGTACATACAGTACATACACCTTAGCCAAATATATTTAGTTTACTTACACCTTAGCCAGATACATTCAATCAATCCATATCCCAGTCTGCTGTTCCCACATGCTTCAAGAGGGCCACCATTGTTCCTGTTCCCTAGAAAGCTAAGGTAACTGAGCTAAACAACTATCACTAGCACTCACTTCCGTCATCATGAAGTGCTTTGAGAGACTAGTCAAGGATCATATCACCTCCACCCTACCTGACACCCTAGACCCACTCCAATTTGCTTACCGCCCCAATAGGTCCACAAACGACGCAATCACAACCACACTGCACACTGCGCTAAACCCATCTGGACAAGAGGAATACCTATGTAAGAATGCTGTTCATCGATTACGGCTCAGCATTTAACACCATAGTACCCTCCAAACTCGTCATTAAGCTTGAGATCCTGGGTCTTGACCCAAACCCTGTGCAACTGGGTCCTGGACTTTCTGACGAGCCGACCCCAGGTGGTGAGGGTAGGAAACAACTTCTCCACCCCGCTGATCCTCAACACTGGGGCCCCACAAGGTTGTGTTCTCAGCCCTCTCCTGTACTCCCTGTTCACCCATGACTGCGTGGCCATGCACGCCTCCAACTCAATCATGAAGTTTGCAGACGACACTACAGCGGTAGGCTAGATTACCAACAACGACGAGACATTCTACAGGGAGGAGGTTTGGGCCCTCGGAGTGTGGTGTCAGGAAAATAACCTCCCACTCAATGTCAACAAAACAAAGGAGATGATTGTGGACTTCAGGAAACAGCAGAGGGAGCACCCCCTTATCCACATCTACGGGACAGTAGTGGAGAAGGTGGAAAGTTTTAAGTTCCTCGGCGTACACATCACGGACAAACTGAAATGGTCCACCCACACAGACAGCGTGGTGAAGAAGGCGCAACAGCGCCTCTTCAATCTCAGGTGGCTGAATAAATTTGGCTTTTCACCAAAAACACTCACAAAACACTAATCTCATATGTATATACTGTACTCTATACCATCTACTGCATCTTGCCTATGCCGTTCAGCCATCGCTAATCCATATATTTATATGTACATATTCTTAATCATTCCTTTACACTTGTGTGTATAAGGTAGTTGTTGTGAAATTGTTAGATTACTTGCTAGATATTACTGCATGGTCGGAACTAGAAGCACAAGCATTTCGCTACTCTCACATTAACATCTGCTAACCATTTGTATGTGACCAATACAATTAGATTTGATTTGATTTAAACTCAGTTTTTCACAGTTCTTGACATTATACCCAGTAAAAATTATATTTTAGGTCAGTTAGGATCACCACTTTATTTTAAGATTATTTTCACCCTCCAGCAAGAAGGGTGAGATGGAGGCAGTAATCACAACAATGTAGAATTACGCGCCCACTTCCAGGTGCCATGGTTCAGAGAACTGTAAGGATGGAGACAGACAGATTGTTGAGGATGTGACAGAATGACAGTATCTATGTTACGAAGCTAAGCAACATTTGGATATCATTAGAGGTTTTCCTGGTGTCATGGTTTGTTGACTGCGTCAGCTATTACAGTCATAAACACTGACTCATGGATAGCAGGGGAGAGGTGTGGGGTTCTTGCTTATTCCTGTAGTTGATGGCTGTTATACATGAATCAACTTTATAAATCAACCACCATGAATCAGTTAGCGAAGGTTCAAAGTATTTGACACCCTATATTTTATTTACAATGTAGTTATTTAGCAAAAGCATGTATCTAAATAGACATACTAAAATCAGATCCTGACCACTGGTAGCACTGTGCTATAACCAAGCTACCTGTATGGACTAGAAAGTGGTCATACTCAAACTATGAGCTTTTACACATCCAGAATTACAGTACATTGCACTTTGTTTACACATTTGGGCATTCGACTGTCAGTATTGGGGATATGCAAGAAACACATGCATGTTGGGAAACACATTTCCATTACATACTCATACAAGTGTGTAACAGGACAAGTATAAGCACCACCAAGTTATTATTATACAGTCGTGCAGTACCACATACAAGCAGCCTTTTAAAAGTGTATTTTTTTTAAACTTTGCATTGGGTTGTTGGAAGACGGCCTGCTTTGCATGGTGCTGGGAGAACTCACTGACACAGGTTAAAACGATATCTGTGATGGTTTTCTTATTTTTTTAAACACATATCTCATTAATCAGAGGTCAGTGTATATTGTACTGTATGATGCAGCTTTTTTTGTGAAGCCCATGTCCAGTGCAAATACAATGAATTGATTGGTGGTTCCCAAATGTACTGCACATTACAATGACAAATGTAAACGTGATACACTGACAGAAATGTACATTCGTTCAGGCAACTTAGATGTACTGCCTTTTTTTTGTATAAAAAAGGTCACTGTAAATACAGAGAAAATAAATGAGGCCTATTGGTCAGTGTTGTTTTACATGGCGGGAGGGGTTGGAACTTTCAGCATCAACGGGGTGCATTCAGTATGATAGAACGGTGTGCAACGTTGAATTCAACGGAAATGGTACTGTACGGAACAGTTGAAAAGCGTTGTGATTACTGTGGCCCAGAGGGCAAGTACCATATGGTGTGCTGAATTAGTTTTGTGATTTCAAATGGTCACAGCCATATTGATTAGGCCACACCTCACCACACCCACCTAATGGGAGAAAACGTGCCTCAAAGGCTGTTGAAGAACGGTGCACACCATTTTGGGAAACAGGTCGATGAGTACTGTCACACCCTGATCTGTTTCACCTGTCTTGTGCTTGTCTCCAACCACTCCAGGTGTCGCCCATTTTTCCCATTATCCCTTGTGCATTTTTTGGTTTGTCTTGTCAAGCCTACCAGTATTTTTCCCATACTCCTGTTTTTTGTTGTTGAGCTAGTTCCTGTTTTCTAGTTTTGACCATCCTACCTTCCCTGAGTCTGCCTGCCGTTTTGTACCTTTTGGACCCGCTCTGGATTACTGACCTCTGCCTGCCCTTGACCTGTCGTTTGCCCGCCCCTTGTTTTTGTAATAAACTTTTATTACTTCGAACTGTCTGCATCTGGGTCTTATCCTGAGGTCTGATATTTACAAACCTTCATGCAATGTAGCAAACGTTGAATCAAAATGAATGCACCCCTGGTTACCTGGTCAGCAGAGAGGGAGGAGAGAAAGATACCTCTATAAACCAATCACTTTTCCCTGTCTCCCTGTTCCACAACCAAACTGTAGGGAGGGAAGAGGACTGCTAACTGGGTAGGTGTGCCATCATGCCAAGCTACATTATACATGTATACATTTAAAACATCAAATAACTTGCACTCTTTGCTTTTCTTTGAAGAGATACTCACTTTTGATTAAAAACCTTTTGTAACTGTTTCATACAGCATCTCTTAAATGATTTGAATGGTGCTCTTTGCTTAATATTCTGTGTATTTAAATGATAAGAGGTCAATTCTAATATTAGATCAAAGTGTGTGTGTATATATAAAATGCATATCATAGACAATGTGGGAATCAATAGATGTTGAAATTAAATCTCCATCACATCTTTTAACTCAACTTAGATTATACATTTATTTGCTATTTTCAAAGTGTATTATATGTATCTGTTCCATAGAGTAACTGCAATACTACTTTGGTAGTCAAATCACATCACTTCCTTGTCCTTTTTGTTTCCCCTTGAAAGGTACAGCACTGCCTGTGTACTCACAGAAGTAAATTGTGCACATTGATCCCCCACCCACACACAGACACAGTTCATTCATAGACATTCTCCTCTACATGAAATCTCTCAAACATGCCTGGATTGGCACATTATTGTGCTTTATCATTTTGTTAACTAAAACAATGTTTCATTTGAGTTACAGTGTAAGGTTTGGGAGCACTGATGTTTTCAGATTTTAACTTGTACGAATGTCTTTAAAGCTATAACAGCCCCCGTGATATGCAACTTTTCAGGGAAGTTAGAAACCAATATACACAGGCAGTTGGAAAAGCCAAGGCTTGCTTTTTCAAGCAGAAATTTGCTTCCTGCAACACAAACTCAAAAAAGTTCTGGGACACTGTAAAGTCCATGGAGAATAAGAACACCTCGTCCCAGCTGCCCACTGCACTGAGGATAGGAAACTCTGTCACCACAGATAAATCCACTATAATTGAGAATTTCAATAAGCATTTTTTTTTTTTTTAGACAATCTGGACCCTTTCTTTCTAAAATTATCTGTCGAAATTGTTGCAACCCCTTTTACTAGCCTGTTCAACCTCTCTTTCGTGTTGTCTGAGATTCCCAAAGATTGGAAAGCAGCTGCGGTCATCCCCCTCTTCAAAGGGGGGGGATACTCTTGACCCAAACTGCTACAAACCTATATCTATCCTACCCTGCCTTTCTAAGGTCTTCGAAAGCCAAGTCAACAAACAGATTACCGACCATTTCGAATCCCACCACACCTTCTCCGCTCTGCAATCTGGTTTCAGAGCTGGTCATGGGTGCACCTCAGCCATGCTCAAGGTCCTAAACGATATCTTAAACGCCATTGATAAGAAACAATACTGTGCAGCCGTATTCATTGACCTGGCCAAGGCTTTCGACTCTGTCAATCACCACATCCTCATCGGCAGACTCGATAGCCTTGGTTTCTCAAATGATTGCCTCGCCTGGTTCACCAACTACTTCTCTGATAGAGTTCAGTGTGTCAAATCAGAGGGCCTGTTGTCCGGGCCTCTGGCAGTCTCTATGGGGGTGCCACAGGGTTCAATTCTCGGGCCGACTCTTTTCTCTGTATATATCAATGATGTTGCTCTTGCTGCGGGCGATTCCCTGATCCACCTCTACGCAGACGACACCATTCTGTATACTTCCGGCCCATCCTTGGACACTGTGCTGTCAAACCTCCAAACGAGCTTCAATGCCATACAACACTCCTTCCGTGGCCTCCAACTGCTCTTAAACGCTAGTAAAACCAAATGCATGCTTTTCAACCGTTCGCTGCCTGCACCCGCACGCTCGACTAGCATCACCACCCTGGATGGTTCCGACCTAGAATATGTGGACATCTATAAGTATCTAGGTGTCTGGCTAGACTGTAAACTCTCCTTCCAGACTCATATCAAACATCTCCAATCTAAAATCAAATCTAGAGTCGGCTTTCTATTCCGCAACAAAGCCTCCACTCTCGCCGCCAAACTTACCCTAGTAAAACTGACTATCCTACCGATCCTCGACTTCGGCGATGTCATCTACAAAATAGCTTCCAATACTCTACTCAGCAAACTGGATGCAGTTTATCACAGTGCCATCCGTTTTGTTACTAAAGCACCTTATACGACCCACAACTGCGACCTAGTCGGCTGGCCCTCGCTACATATTCGTCGCCAGACCCACTGGCTCCAGGTCATCTACAAGACCCTGCTAGGTAAAGTCCCCCTTTATCTCAGCTCGCTGGTCACCATAGCAGCACCCACCTGTAGCACGCGCTCCAGCAGGTATATCTCTCTGGTCACCCCCAAAACCAATTCCTCCTTTGGCCGCCTCTCCTTCCAGTTCTCTGCTGCCAATGACTGGAACGAACTACAAAAATCTCTGAAACTGGAAACACTTATTTCCCTCACTAGCTTTAAGCACCAGCTGTCAAAGCAGCTCACAGATTACTGCACCTGTGCATAGCCTATCTATAATTTAGCCCAAACAACTACCTCTTCCCCTACTGTATTTAAAAAAAATATTTTGCTCCTTTGCACATTCTTCCACTGCAAATCTACCATTCCAGTGTTTTACTTGCTATATTGTATTTACTTTGCTACCATGGCTTTTTTTTGCCTTTACCTCCCTTATCTCACCTCATTTGCTCACATTCTATACAGACTTATTTTTCTAATGTATTATTGACTGTATGTTTGTTTTGCTCCATGTGTAACTCTGTGTTGTTGTATGTGTCGAACTGCTTTGCTTTATTTTGTCCAGGTCGCAGATGTAAATGAGAACTTGTTCTCAACTTGCCTATCTGGTTAAATAAAGGTGAAGAAAAAAAAAAATTGCTACATCAATTTTTGGATTTATAAATTAATGACATACAGTGCTTTCACAAAGTATTCACACCCATTGAATTTTTCCACATTTTGTTGTGTTACAAAGTTGGATTCAAATTGATTTAACTGTAATTTTTTGTCAACTATCTGCACAAAATACTCTGTCAAAGTGGAAGAAAAATTCTAACATTAGATTTTTTATTTATTTAACCCCACAAGTCAATGCATGTTAGAATCACCTTTGGCAGAGATTACAGCTGTGAGTCTGTCTGCGTAAGTCTCTAAGAGCATTCCAAACCTGGATTGTGAAACATTTTCCCAGGATTATTTTCAAAACTCTTCAAACTTTGTGAAATTGGTTGTTGATCATTGCTAGACAAGCATTTTCAGTTCTTCCATAACATTTTCAAGCAGATTTAAGTGAAAACTGTAACAATTCGGCCACTAAGAAACATTCACTGTCTTCTTGGTTTTCGTCTCCAGTGTAGATTTGGACTTGTGTTTTAGAGTATTGTCCCGAAGAAAGGTGAATGCATCTCCCAGTGTCTGCTGGAAAGCAGACTGAACCAGGTTTTCCTCTAGGATTTTGCCTATTCTGTTTATTTTTTATCCTTGAAAACTCCCAGTCCTTAACGATTACAAGCATACCCATAACATGATGCAGCCAGCACTATGCTTGAAAATATGGAGAGTGGTACTCAATAACGTGGTGTATTAGATTTGCCCCAACCATAACACTTTGAATTCAGGATTTGTATTTTTTTGCAGTATTACTTCAGTACCTCGTTGCAAACAGGATGCATGTTTTGGATTATTTTTATTCTGTTATTCTGTTTCCCTTTCACTCTGTCAATTAATTAGGTCAGTATTGTGGAGTAACTACAATGTTGGTCCATCCTTAGAGTTTAATGGCTGTGATAGGAGAAAACTAACTGTTATAATGTCTGCTTTAAAAATGTGTACCCATCTACCAATAGGTGCCTTTCTTTGCAGGGCACTGGGAAACCTCCCAGGTCTTTGTGGTTGAATCTGTTTGAAATTCACTGTTCGACTGAGGGACCTTACAGATAATTGAGTATGTGTGGTACAGAGATGATGTAGTCATTCAAAGATCATGTTAAACACTATATAATTGCACACAGTCCATGCAACCTATTAAGCACATTTTTACTATTGAACTTATTTAAGCTTGCCCTAACGACAGGGTTGAATACTTATTGACTCAAGAAATGTCAGCTTAATTTGTAAAAATAAAAAATAACCACTTACATTATGGGGTAGTGTGTGTGTGTGTGTGTGTGTGTGTGTGTGTGTGTGTGTGTGTGTGTGTGTGTGTAGGCTAGTGACAAAAAACGAACACATTTTAAATTCAGGCTGTAACAACAAAATGTGTAAAAACTTTCTAAAGGCACTGTATATCCATTGATTCCTGAAGAATACAACTTATGAGCTTAGTTCAACTGTTTTCCCCCATCAGAACCCATAATATAAGCATGCTTTACTCTGTTTGTTAACAATGTAAATGTAAACAAACACTGTATAGCCATAAAACGTGGTTAAAAATATAATTGTTATATCACGGATGGTCAGTCCTTGCATCCATAACTCTGTCTATGAATTTGAGTGGTTGCAGTATCCACGCCCATACCTCAGCTTTTAACCAAAACAGAGGTGGGGTGGACACTTAGTTCTTGTTTCAATTATGGCTTCTAGCTTTGAACCATGTAATCTCTTCACAGTGGCCATGATACAGCCAGTACTTCTACTCCTGCTACTGGGTAAGAGATCAGATGGGATGAATATTCCTCTCTTGGTATTACCAACCAACCTGCTATGACTTCTCTAATGAGTCTCAGTTTAACCAACATTTAGGACATTTACAGAACTCTCTCCTTGAGTGGACACAGTTGTATTCCAACTTCATAATCACTGAACTGAAATATACAGTGCCTTGCGAAAGTATTCGGCCCCCTTGAACTTTGCGACCTTTTGCCACATTTCAGGCTTCAAACATAAATATATAAAACTGTATTTTTTTGTGAAGAATCAACAACAAGTGGGACACAATCATGAAGTGGAACGACATTTATTGGATATTTCAAACTTTTTTAACAAATCCAAACCTGAAGAATTGGGCGTGCAAAATTATTCAGCCCCCTTTGTAGCGCCACCTTTTGCTGCGATTACAGCTGTAAGTCGCTTGGGGTATGTCTCTATCAGTTTTGCACATCGAGAGACTGACATTTTTTCCCATTCCTCCTTGCAAAACAGCTCGAGCTCAGTGAGGTTGGATGGAGAGCATTTGTGAACAGCAGTTTTCAGTTCTTTCCACAGATTCTCGATTGGATTCAGGTCTGGACTTTGACTTGGCCATTCTAACACCTGGATATGTTTATTTTTGAACCATTCCATTGTAGATTTTGCTTTATGTTTTGGATCATTGTCTTGTTGGAAGACAAATCTCCGTCCCAGTCTCAGGTCTTTTGCAGAGTCCATCAGGTTTTCTTCCAGAATGGTCCTGTATTTGGCTCCATCCATCTTCCCATCAATTTTAACCATCTTCGCTGTCCCTGCTGAAGAAAAGCAGGCCCAAACCATGATGCTGCCACCACCATGTTTGACAGTGGGGATGGTGTGTTCAGGGTGATGAGCTGTGTTGCTTTTACGCCAAACATAACGTTTTGCATTGTTGCCAAAAAGTTCAATTTTGGTTTCATCTGACCAGAGCACCTTCTTCCACGTGTTTGGTGTGTCTCCCAGGTGGCTTGTGGCAAACTTTAAACAACACTTTTTATGGATATCTTTAAGAAATTGCTTTCTTCTTGCCACTCTTCCATAAAGGCCAGATTTGTGCAATATACGACTGATTGTTGTCCTATGGACAGAGTCTCCCACCTCAGCTGTAGATCTCTGTGATCATGGGCCTCTTGGCTGCATCTCTGATCAGTCTTTTCCTTGTATGAGCTGAAAGTTTAGAGGGACGGCCAGGTCTTGGTAGATTTGCAGTGGTCTGATACTCCTTCCATTTCAATATTATCGCTTGCACATTGCTCCTTGGGATGTTTAAAGCTTGGGAAATCTTTTTGTATCCAAATCCGGCTTTAAACTTCTTCACAACAGTATCTCGGACCTGCCTGGTGTGTTCCTTGTTCTTCATGATGCTCTCTGCGCTTTTAACGGACCTCTGAGACTATCACAGTGCAGGTGCATTTATACGGAGACTTGATTACACACAGGTGGATTGTATTTATCATCATTAGTCATTTAGGTCAACATTGGATCATTCAGAGATCCTCACTGAACTTCTGGAGAGAGTTTGCTGCCCTGAAAGTAAAGGGGCTGAATAATTTTGCACGCCCAATTTTTCAGTTTTTGATTTGTTAAAAAAGTTTGAAATATCCAATAAATGTCGTTCCACTTCATGATTGTGTCCCACTTGTTGTTGATTCTTCACAAAATAATACAGTTTTATATCTTTATGTTTGAAGCCTGAAATATGGCAAAAGGTCGCAAAGTTCAAGGGGGCCGAATACTTTCGCAAGGCACTGTAAGTCATAAGGTTGATGTCGGTGTCACAATCTAAACAGAAAAAGAGATTGACAGTCCCAAAAATAACTGATGTGACATTTATCCCCACAGCAGCCAGGTTCTCACCAGTGTTTGGGACTGAGATATCAGTACTGGAGGGAACCTCTGTGACCCTTGTCTGCAGATTTCCCAGTGAGGAGAATCACATACTTTATACAACCTTGAGTGAAACCAGTCCATGCAAATGGTGGTCCTGTTGTAATCCCATAGCTGTGACAACAATACCTACCATCACACAAGAAAACAAATACAGATGTATAACTGGAGTTGAGATGGTGAACTTCACCATTTTAAACCTTCAGCCTGCAGACAGTGGGAACTACTGTTGCAGAGAAGCGATCTCTACAGTGTTAAATAAACCTTCAGATTTCTACAGCCTGAGGGTAGTGAAAGGTATGTGTTGCACTTCATACTACTGGTTGTCAATGGATTTTGTTCAGTGCACATGTCACCATAAAGTAGGAAGGAACATGAAGGGTTGATCAGCTTGTGTGTATTGTGAGGTGCACAAGCCAAAACTCTTCATGGTCAATGCTGTCTGTTCCTGAATCCTAACATGTTGTGTATGTATTGAATGTTTGAGCACACCTACCACTTCCATCAAAAAGGTGAAAGTCAATGATTTGTGTCTTCATCTCTATGTATGAATGTTGCATTTATGCATCACTATTGTGCTCTTTCCCTAACAAAGTCAGAACTGCTGGTAATGTCATTTTGCTGGTGCCTAGTCGTGCTTTATCCTGTCCCTTCCTGGCGGTCTGTGTCGTGAAATATTTCCAGGTCACACAGGTTGCAACAGGGATCTACTGGATGGATTGGAATTTCTGGGCAACGATATTGAGAATCAGCCAATCACAATCCAAAATGCAAGTCAGTGCAGACAGGAATGCACCAATATTCACAAGTGCCAGTACTTCACATTCAGTTGGAAGGAGACAGAAATGAGGTACATGCTCAAAGATTTTCCCCTTTGTGATTGGGCAAATTAGGACAGCCATATACTTTTTAGTTCAGCTCAAGTCGTCTTTGCAACTACTACCACATTTTGTGATATTTATTCCTCAGAAACAAATGTTCCTTGAAGGCCTCAACTGGTGATCTGTTGAACTCAAGAATTACAATACAGCGCCTCCAAAATGCAACCTCGGGCTATTCCCTGAAAAACTGCAGTGGTACAGGTGACTACAGACATGTACTAGATTCATATAGTATACGGTACCTAATGAGCAGAGATTGTTAATAGGTCCTAATAAACAGGGTAGTGCCATTGATACCAAACTCTGTTACACTGTTTCTGTATACATTACATCTGTTGAAGGTGTAATTTAAGGTACTGTACATCATCAAGCAAGCACCACAGCGCTCTGAGAGAAACTTTAAACTACCTACCAACGATGTGTGATTTGAGTCTTTATTCTAGTGCCTGAAGAATACACAGTAGAAAGTTGTCTCCACCCTATGTATTTATTACATTTTTCTAAACACATACATATTCATAATAACTGACAGATTTTGGAAGGAGTTCGCAAATGTATTAATTTCTCCATGCCCCAGACATGGCATCTGTTGCTTTCATCAATTAAATGTTACTCTGCTATCACACAGTATGTGTTGCCTATATTTCAGAATAGATAGTGGAAGCTAAACATAATGTTTGTCACTCAACACAACAAGCAGTCTGATAATCATTTTCCTATATTTAAAACAGTCACCTACTCAGCCAAAAAGTACAGCCTTGTCCTTAAGTGGAAAAACTGGACTGAAGCACAAGAGTACTGCAGACAACACTACACAAACCTGTCCATCATACACACAGAAGAGGATTGGAAGGCAATTCAATCCACTCTGAGTCATTTTAGTGGTGATGTGTGGATTGGCCTTAATGGAAATGGGCCTGTTCAAACTAAAAAGTGGAGTTGGTCTGATGGGGAGGACTTGATGTTCTTAAACTGGGATGGTGGTTTTGGCAGCGTGCTCAACATTCATTGTGCCGTTTCAGTTTCTTCTCGGTTTCGACAACAGTTGTGTAGCACCTCATTACCCTACATGTGTCAATACGGTATGGGCTCTCCCTTTATGTCTCTAAAACCGTTATTGTTTCCATTTCAAATCACTGGATGTCAGATCTCAAAATATCCCCTGTAATTGACTTCCTGGATATTTTTCTTATTAACTGTTTTATGAAATCTGATAAATTACTTTTCACCTTTCCTCCTATAAGTTCGTCATGTCAATGGAGTAACAGAGAAGGTGTATAAGCTGATAACCGAACCAAAGAACCAGGAGGAGGCTGTGAAAGACTGCAAAGATCAACAAGGAGAACTGGCGAGTATCTGTAACCAGAAAGAGCAGGATGCCTTTGATGAGTTGAATAAAGGGATCACCTGGATTGGATTAAAGCATGAGAACAACACATGGAATTGGTCCAGTGGGGATCCATTTCAGAAATGGGACAATCCAATGCGTTTGGGAGACGGAAACTGTGTAAAGCTGAACTCAGAAAATGACAGAAAATGGACACCAGAAAATTGTTCTACTCAAAGTCAATTCCTGTGCTATGGGGGTAAGTTGAACATCGTGAGAGTGTTATAAAACTAGTGTTGATATCATCAATGACTAGGTTATATCATCTATGACTAGGATGTATAGAATCTCCCAAATAATAAAAAAATATTACAATTAGGATTACAATATTTCAGTATCACTGATACACACGACCGGAAACAGGCAGTAATTTGCATGTATTCTACTTATTTTTGACAGATGAACGTCCACTTAACACCACTGGGGATTTGACCACTCCTGTGACCCCTGAAACCACCAGCCCAACTTCAACTGGTCCTCCCTCTATCAAGATGTCCACCACAACACCTACCACTTTACTACCTACTACTACTAATGGACAGTCCACCACCTCACCAACTACCACTACTAATGGACAGTCCACCACCTCACCACCTACCACTACTAATGGACAGTCCACCACCTCACCAACTACAACTACTAATGGACAGTCCACCACCTCACCAACAACAACTACTAATGGACAGTCCACCACCTCACCAACTACCACTACTAATGGACAGTCCACCACCTCACCAACTACCACTACTAATGGACAGTCCACCACCTCACCAACTACCACTACTAATGGACAGTCCACCACCTCACCAACTACCACTACTAATGGACAGTCCACCACCTCACCAACTACCACTACTAATGGACAGTCCACCACCTCACCAACAACAACTACTAATGGACAGTCCACCACCTCACCAACTACCACTATTTATAGGCATAACACAACATCACCACCTACCACTACTAATGCACAGTCCACCACCTCACCAACTACCACTACTACTGGACAGTCCACCACCTCACCAACTACCACTACTAATGGACAGTCCACCACCTCACCAACAACAACTACTAATGGACAGTCCACCACCTCACCAACTACCACTATTTATAGGCATAACACAACATCACCACCTACCACTACTAATGCACAGTCCACCACCTCACCAACTACAACTACTAATGGACAGTTCTCCACCTCACCAACTACCACTACTAATGGACAGTCCACCACCTCACCAACTACCACTACTAATGGACAGTCCACCACCTCACCAACTACAACTACTAATGGACAGTCCACCACCTCACCAACTACAACTACTAATGGACAGTCCACCACCTCACCAACTACCACTATTTATAGGCATAACACAACATCACCACCTACCACTACTAATGCACAGTCCACCACCTCACCAACTACAACTACTAATGGACAGTCCACCACCTCACCAACTACCACTACTAATGGACAGTCCACCACCTCACCAACTACAACTACTAATGGACAGTCCACCACCTCACCAACTACAACTACTAATGAACAGTCCACCACCTCACCAACTACCACTATTTATAGGCATAACACAACATCACCACCTACCACTACTAATGCACAGTCCACCACCTCACCAACTACCACTACTACTGGACAGTCCACCACCTCACCAACAACCACTGGTAATGGACAGCCCACCACCTCACCAACTACCACTACTAATGGACAGCCCACCACCTCACCAACTACCACTACTAATGGACATTCCACCACCTCACCAACTACCACTACTAATGAACAGCCCACCACCTCACCAACTACCATTTCTAATGGACAGTCCACCACCTCACCACCTACCACTACTAATGAACAGCCCAACATCTCACCAACTACCAATTCTCAGGGACAGTCCACCACCTCACCAACTACCACTACTAATGGACAGTCCACCACCTCACCACCTACCACTACTAATGAACAGCCCAACATCTCACCAACTACCAATTCTCAGGGACAGTCCACCACCTTACCAACTACCACTTTTAATGGACAGTCCACCACCTCAACAACTACCACTACTAATGGACAGTCCCCCACCTCACCAACTACCACTACTAATGGACAGTCCACCACCTCACCACCTACCACTACTAATGTACAGTCCACCACCTCACCAACTACCACTACTAATGGACAGTCCACCACCTCACCACCTACCACTACTAATGGACAGTCCACCACCTCACCACCTACCACTACTAATGAACAGCCCACCACCTCACCAACTACCACTACTAATGGACAGCACACCACCTCACCAACTACCACTACTAATGAACAGCCCACCACCTCACCACCTACCACTACTAAGGGACAGTCCACCACCTCACCAACTACCATTACTAATGGACAGTCCACCAGCTCACCAACTACCACTACTAGTGGACAGTCCCTCGCCTCACCAAATACCACTATTAATGGACAGTCCACCACCTCACCACCTACCACTACTAATGGACAGTCCACCACCTCACCACCTACCACTACTAATGAACAGCCCACCACCTCACCAACTACCACTACTAATGGACAGCCCACCACCTCACCAACTACCATTACTAACGGACAGTCCACCAGCTCACCAACTACCACTACTAATGGACAGTCCCTCGCCTCACCAAATACCACTATTAATGGACAGTCTACCACATCACCACCTACAACTACTAGCGGAGAGTCCACCACCTTACCAACTACCACTACTAATGGACAGCCCACCACCTCACCAACTACCACTACTAATGGACAGCCCACCACCTCACCAACTACCACTACTAGTGGACAGTCCACCGCTTCACCACCAACTACAACTAATAATGGACAGTCCACCACCTCACCACCTACTACTACTAATGGACAGTCTACCACATCACCACCTACAACTACTAGCGGACAGTCCAACACCTCACCACCTACCACTACTAATGGACAGTCCCTCGCCTCACCAAATACCACTATTAATGGACAGTCTACCACATCACCACCTACAACTACTAGCGGACAGTCCACCACCTCACCACCTACCACTACTAATGAACAGCCCAACATCTCACCAACTACCAATTCTCAGGGACAGTCCACCACCTCACCACCTACCACTACTAATGTACAGTCCACCACCTCACCAACTACCACTACTAATGGACAGTCCACCACCTCACCACCTACCACTACTAATGGACAGTCCACCACCTCACCACCTACCACTACTAATGAACAGCCCACCACCTCACCAAATACCATTACTAACGGACAGTCCACCAGCTCACCAACTACCACTACTAGTGGACAGTCCCTCGCCTCACCAAATACCACTTTTAATGGACAGTCCACCACCTCACCAACTACCACTACTAATGGACAGTCCCCCACCTCACCAACTACCACTACTAATGGACAGTCCACCACCTCACCAACTACCACTACTAATGTACAGTCCACCACCTCACCACCTACCACTACTAATGTACAGTCCACCACCTCACCAACTACCACTACTAATGGACAGTCCCCCACCTCACCAACTACCACTACTAATGGACAGTCCACCACTTCACCACCTACCACTACTAATGTACAGTCCACCACCTCACCAACTACCACTACTAATGGACAGTCCACCACCTCACCACCTACCACTACTAATGGACAGTCCACCACCTCACCACCTACCACTACTAATGAACAGCCCACCACCTCACCAACTACCACTACTAATGGACAGCACACCACCTCACCAACTACCACTACTAATGAACAGCCCACCACCTCACCACCTACCACTACTAAGGGACAGTCCACCACCTCACCAACTACCATTACTAATGGACAGTCCACCAGCTCACCAACTACCACTACTAGTGGACAGTCCCTCGCCTCACCAAATACCACTATTAATGGACAGTCCACCACCTCACCACCTACCACTACTAATGGACAGTCCACCACCTCACCACCTACCACTACTAATGAACAGCCCACCACCTCACCAACTACCACTACTAATGGACAGCCCACCACCTCACCAACTACCATTACTAACGGACAGTCCACCAGCTCACCAACTACCACTACTAATGGACAGTCCCTCGCCTCACCAAATACCACTATTAATGGACAGTCTACCACATCACCACCTACAACTACTAGCGGAGAGTCCACCACCTCACCAACTACCACTACTAATGGACAGCCCACCACCTCACCAACTACCACTACTAGTGGACAGTCCACCGCTTCACCACCAACTACAACTAATAATGGACAGTCCACCACCTCACCACCTACTACTACTAATGGACAGTCTACCACATCACCACCTACAACTACTAGCGGACAGTCCAACACCTCACCACCTACCACTACTAATGGACAGTCCCTCGCCTCACCAAATACCACTATTAATGGACAGTCTACCACATCACCACCTACAACTACTAGCGGACAGTCCACCACCTCACCACCTACCACTACTAATGAACAGCCCAACATCTCACCAACTACCAATTCTCAGGGACAGTCCACCACCTCACCACCTACCACTACTAATGTACAGTCCACCACCTCACCAACTACCACTACTAATGGACAGTCCACCACCTCACCACCTACCACTACTAATGTACAGTCCACCACCTCACCACCTACCACTACTAATGTACAGTCCACCACCTCACCAACTACCACTACTAATGGACAGTCCCCCACCTCACCAACTACCACTACTAATGGACAGTCCACCACTTCACCACCTACCACTACTAATGTACAGTCCACCACCTCACCAACTACCACTACTAATGGACAGTCCACCACCTCACCACCTACCACTACTAATGGACAGTCCACCACCTCACCACCTACCACTACTAATGAACAGCCCACCACCTCACCAACTACCACTACTAATGGACAGCACACCACCTCACCAACTACCACTACTAATGAACAGCCCACCACCTCACCACCTACCACTACTAAGGGACAGTCCACCACCTCACCAACTACCATTACTAATGGACAGTCCACCAGCTCACCAACTACCACTACTAGTGGACAGTCCCTCGCCTCACCAAATACCACTATTAATGGACAGTCCACCACCTCACCACCTACCACTACTAATGGACAGTCCACCACCTCACCACCTACCACTACTAATGAACAGCCCACCACCTCACCAACTACCACTACTAATGGACAGCCCACCACCTCACCAACTACCATTACTAACGGACAGTCCACCAGCTCACCAACTACCACTACTAATGGACAGTCCCTCGCCTCACCAAATACCACTATTAATGGACAGTCTACCACATCACCACCTACAACTACTAGCGGAGAGTCCACCACCTCACCAACTACCACTACTAATGGACAGCCCACCACCTCACCAACTACCACTACTAGTGGACAGTCCACCGCTTCACCACCAACTACAACTAATAATGGACAGTCCACCACCTCACCACCTACTACTACTAATGGACAGTCTACCACATCACCACCTACAACTACTAGCGGACAGTCCAACACCTCACCACCTACCACTACTAATGGACAGTCCCTCGCCTCACCAAATACCACTATTAATGGACAGTCTACCACATCACCACCTACAACTACTAGCGGACAGTCCACCACCTCACCACCTACCACTACTAATGAACAGCCCAACATCTCACCAACTACCAATTCTCAGGGACAGTCCACCACCTCACCACCTACCACTACTAATGTACAGTCCACCACCTCACCAACTACCACTACTAATGGACAGTCCACCACCTCACCACCTACCACTACTAATGGACAGTCCACCACCTCACCACCTACCACTGCTAATGAACAGCCCACCACCTCACCAAATACCACTACTAATGGACAGCCCACCACCTCACCAACTACCATTACTAACGGACAGTCCACCAGCTCACCAACTACCACTACTAGTGGACAGTCCCTCGCCTCACCAAATACCACTTTTAATGGACAGTCCACCACCTCACCAACTACCACTACTAATGGACAGTCCCCCACCTCACCAACTACCACTACTAAGGGACAGTCCACCACCTCACCAACTACCACTACTAATGTACAGTCCACCACCTCACCACCTACCACTACTAATGTACAGTCCACCACCTCACCAACTACCACTACTAATGGACAGTCCACCACCTCACCACCTACCACTACTAATGGACAGTCCACCACCTCACCACCTACCACTACTAATGAACAGCCCACCACCTCACCAACTACCACTACTAATGGACAGCCCACCACCTCACCAACTACCACTACTAATGAACAGCCCACCACCTCACCACCTACCACTACTAAGGGACAGTCCACCACCTCACCAACTACCATTACTAATGGACAGTCCACCAGCTCACCGACTAGCACTTCTAATGGACAGTCCACCACCTCACCACCTACTACTACTAATGAACAGTCTACCACATTACCACCTACAACTACTAGCGGACAGTCCACCACCTCACCACCTACCACTACTAATGGACAGTCCACCACCTCACCAACTACCACTACTAATGAACAGCCCACCACCTCACCAACTACCACTACTAATGGACAGTCCACCACCTCACCACCTACCACTACTAATGAACAGCCCACCACCTCACCAACTACCATTACTAACGGAAAGTCCACCAGCTCACCAACTACCACTACTAATGAACAGCCCACCACCTCACCAACTACCATTACTGACGGACAGTCCACCAGCTCACCAACTACCACTACTAATGGACAGTCCCTCGCCTCACCAAATACCACTATTAATGGACAGTCTACCACATCACCACCTACAACTACTAGCGGACAGTCCACCACCTCACCAACTACCACTACTAATGGACAGCCCACCACCTCACCAACTACCACTACTAATGGACAGCCCACCACCTCACCAACTACCACTACTAGTGGACAGTCCACCGCTTCACCACCAACTACAACTAATAATGGACAGTCCACCACCTCACCACCTACCACTACTAATGAACAGCCCAACATCTCACCAACTACCAATTCTCAGGGACAGTCCACCACCTTACCAACTACCACTTTTAATGGACAGTCCACCACCTCACCAAATACCACTACTAATGGACAGTCCCCCACCTCACCAACTACCACTACTAATGGACAGTCCACCACCTCACCAACTACCACTACTAATGTACAGTCCACCACCTCACCACCTACCACTACTAATGTACAGTCCACCACCTCACCAACTACCACTACTAATGGACAGCCCACCACCTCACCAACTACCATTACTAACGGACAGTCCACCAGCTCACCAACTACCACTACTAGTGGACAGTCCCTCGCCTCACCAAATACCACTATTAATGGACAGTCTACCACATCACCATCTACAACTACTAGCGGACAGTCCACCACCTCACCACCTACCACTACTAATGGACAGTCCACCACCTCACCGACTAGCACTTCTAATGGACAGTCCACCACCTCACCACCTACTACTACTAATGGACAGTCTACCACATCACCACCTACAACTACTAGCGGACAGTCCACCACCTCACCACCTACCACTACTAATGGACAGTCCACCACCTCACCAACTACCACTACTAATGAACAGCCCACCACCTCACCAACTACCACTACTAATGGACAGTCCACCACCTCACCACCTACCACTACTAATGAACAGCCCACCACCTCACCAACTACCATTACTAACGGAAAGTCCACCAGCTCACCAACTACCACTACTAATGAACAGCCCACCACCTCACCAACTACCATTACTAACGGACAGTCCACCAGCTCACCAACTACCACTACTAATGGACAGTCCCTCGCCTCACCAAATACCACTATTTATGGACAGTCTACCACATCACCACCTACAACTACTAGCGGACAGTCCACCACCTCACCAACTACCACTACTAATGGACAGCCCACCACCTCACCAACTACCACTACTAATGGACAGCCCACCACCTCACCAACTACCACTACTAGTGGACAGTCCACCGCTTCACCACCAACTACAACTAATAATGGACAGTCCACCACCTCACCACCTACTACTACTAATGGACAGTCTACCACATCACCACCTACAACTACTAGCGGACAGTCCACCACCTCACCACCTACCACTACTAATGGACAGTCCCTCGCCTCACCAAATACCACTATTAATGGACAGTCTACCACATCACCACCTACAACTACTAGCGGACAGTCCACCACCTCACCACCTACCACTACTAATGAACAGCCCAACATCTCACCAACTACCAATTCTCAGGGACAGTCCACCACCTTACCAACTACCACTTTTAATGGACAGTCCACCACCTCACCAACTACCACTACTAATGGACAGTCCCCCACCTCACCAACTACCACTACTAATGGACAGTCCACCACCTCACCAACTACCACTACTAATGTACAGTCCACCACCTCACCACCTACCACTACTAATGTACAGTCTACCACCTCACCAACTACCACTACTAATGGACAGTCCACCACCTCACCACCTACCACTACTAATGAACAGCCCACCACCTCACCAACTACCACTACTAATGGACAGCCCACCACCTCACCAACTACCATTACTAACGGACAGTCCACCAGCTCACCAACTACCACTACTAGTGGACAGTCCCTCGCCTCACCAAATACCACTATTAATGGACAGTCTACCACATCACCATCTACAACTACTAGCGGACAGTCCACCACCTCACCACCTACCACTACTAATGGACAGTCCACCACCTCACCGACTAGCACTTCTAATGGACAGTCCACCACCTCACCACCTACTACTACTAATGGACAGTCTACCACATCACCACCTACAACTACTAGCGGACAGTCCACCACCTCACCACCTACCACTACTAATGGACAGTCCACCACCTCACCAACTACCACTACTAATGAACAGCCCACCACCTCACCAACTACCACTACTAATGGACAGTCCACCACCTCACCACCTACCACTACTAATGAACAGCCCACCACCTCACCAACTACCATTACTAACGGACAGTCCACCAGCTCACCAACTACCACTACTAATGGACAGTCCCTCGCCTCACCAAGTACCACTATTAATGGACAGTCTACCACATCACCACCTACAACTACTAGCGGACAGTCCACCACCTCACCAACTACCACTACTAGTGGACAGCCCACCACCTCACCAACTACCACTACTAATGGACAGCCCACCACCTCACCAACTACCACTACTAGTGGACAGTCCACCGCTTCACCACCAACTACAACTAATAATGGACAGTCCACCACCTCACCACCTACTACTACTAATGGACAGTCTACCACATCACCACCTACAACTACTAGCGGACAGTCCACCACCTCACCACCTACCACTACTAATGGACAGTCCCTCGCCTCACCAAATACCACTATTAATGGACAGTCTACCACATCACCACCTACAACTACTAGCGGACAGTCCACCACCTCACCACCTACCACTACTAATGGACAGTCCACCACCTCACCAACTACCACTACTAATGAACAGCCCATCACCTCACCAACTACCACTACTAATGGACAGTCCACCACCTCACCACCTACCACTATTAATGAACAGCCCACCACCTCACCAACTACCATTACTAACGGACAGTCCACCAGCTCACCAACTACCACTACTAATGGACAGTCCCTCGCCTCACCACCTACCACTACTAATGGACATTCCCTCGCCTCACCAAATACCACTATTAATGGACAGTCTACCACATCACCACCTACAACTACTAGCGGACAGTCCACCACCTCACCACCTACCACTACTAATGGACAGTCCACCACCTCACCAACTACCACTACTAATGAACAGCCCACCACCTCACCAACTACCACTACTAATGGACAGTCCACCACCTCACCACCTACCACTACTAATGAACAGTCCAGCACCTCACCAACTACCACTACTAATGGACAGTCCACCACCTCACCACCAACCTCAACTTCCAGTGGACAACTGAGTTCATCAAATCCCACCTCCACAGACAGGGATCCCACATCCTCTCCCTGTTGTCTGTCTTCTCCACTCCATCCTGGTGAGTGTTAGACATGGAGCTACATTCTCTACCAATCTGCACAAAGGTGCACAAGTGGCAGTCGTTGTACATTTAATGGCAGATAAGAGCTTGAGTTTATTTGTATTCAGTGGTGTAAAAAGTACCCATTTGTCATCAGGTAAGAGGACAATTGGTTAAGAGTAAAGATACTTAATAGAAAATTCCTCAAGTGAAACTTCGGCAGTAATATACTTCTTGTATAAAATTACTTGGTTCTGAATATACATAAGTATCAAAAGTAAAAGTACATATCGTTTCAAATTCCTTATAGAGGTTTTGTTGTTTTTTTAGTCAGGGGCACACTCCAACACTAATTTACAAATGAAGCATTTGTGTTTAGTGAGTCTGCCAGATCAGATCCAGAAGGGATGACCAGGGATGATAATTTGACCATTTCTGTCCAGCTAAGCATTCAAATTGTAACAAGTACTTATAGTTGTCAATGGAAAATGTAAGGAGTAAAACATACATCATTTTCTTTAGCAATGTAGAGAAGTAAAAGTTGTCAAAACTATAATAGTAAATTAATGTACAGATACCCAACAAAAATTACTTAAGTAGTGTCGTAGCTGAATCAGAATTAGTTTGGTAGCATTGATAAATAAGATGTTTTATTTACTTTCATAATATTCTTATGTGAGATAGTCACTTGGGGCCCAGAGAGGGGAGAGGTCAGGATTGTCTTCATATTTGAATGTGTCTAACTATTCCTAAACCATGTGAAGGGCTCCACCATGTCTGTACTCCAGTCACTCCCTCCTTTTACCATTGGGGGGAGGAGTATGGCAGTGTCTGGAACCATTGTATTACCCCTCTGATGTTGCCTGAATCTTGACCTAGTACATGACCTAGAGGCTCACTCCCCTCTGTGAACTTGCCCAGGAGAGGGTATATTTGAGATGGGAGTATCTAGAATTGACAATTGATATATGCCATTGGATGAGGTAATGTTTTGCTAATATGAAGTACCAAGAACGAGAAGTAGACCCTCGTCTAAGAGACCAAACTGAACGATAATTTATAGCTAATGCTATCTGGCTATGGGATACTCCTCTTTCAAGTAAAAGGCCCTTTGTGAAGTTCCTAAGATCTGTGGTTCGTCATGTGAGTTGAGAGGGGGTTTTGTAAGCACTCTCAGAGAATTCATTTATAGACACTGAATTGATCTGAGAGTCACAGGGCTATGATGAAGCTCATATGATTAAAGATGAAGTTTAAATAACTGACTGGTGTGTGGTTTGCTCTCTCATCATTTGGTAATACAGGAAATTACCACGACAGTAGTACTTTCAAGTATTTTTATTTAGGTACTTCACCACTGTGTGTTTTTTTGTTTATGAACTTAAATTTTAACAATTGCAATTTCATGTGTTTGTTTTGTCCATACAGATTATCTGCACTACATCAACAAGTCCAAGAGCTGGATCAATGCCATGGAGTTCTGCAGAAGCCGTGGCTCCAAGTCCAACCTGGTGCACATCACCAACCAGACTGTGCATGCTGACGTGACCCAGCTCATTGCCAATGTGGAGCTGGCATGTGGGGGGGTGTGGATTGGTCTGGAGCGGTCCATCTTTGAGTGGAACGCCCCCTGGCTGTGGACCAGTGGTGATGTTGATAAGGTGGTGAAGTACAGCGAGTGGCATAGTTGCTTCCCCCTCAACCCCATCAATTACCATTGTGGTAAGATGGTCCGGGTTGGTAACGGAGAATTGAAGTGGCTGGATGCTTCCTGTCATCAGGAATTACCCTTCATATGTCAAGGTACATTGCTCAACTTTGGAGCTCCTATTTTAGGGCTTGTTCTGCGAGGTGGGATATTCAAAATGCTGCAGATAGACAAATATTACATAGAACTGTCATGGTTTACTGCAGAATAGAGATGTCTTGACTGTCATGTCATCTCTATGCAATGTATTACTTTATGCAATGCTCTGATTATTCCTCCCTATTGAATAAGGCTCAACCCATATCCCAGAAACCCCCTCTCTACAGTTGGCTACTATCTGCATTGCTCTTTCCTCCCTTTAACTCCCTCCCGTTTACAGTCTAGACTCACTCTACTAGTAATAGTCTTTAGAATGAGCCAAAACATAATGGCAAGGCCTGGACGTATAAGATACATCAATGTCCTCTAATCCTGTATATTATGTTTCAAAAGATCTCCGCTAGAGGGCTCTACATGGCAGCATGGACAGTCTGCAGCCAGACACCACACTGATCTACCAGAGAGACTTCCACACTCATGGTCTGGAAGGAACCTGCATTTCAATTCATTATATTTTACACCAATATAACTATTACTATTAATAGGACTTTTTATTGTCATATTTTACATGATATTACTTAATGATACTGCACTTAAATAGACTGACTCATTAGCATTGTTATTTGACCTATAGTTTACTGTAATACTTTGATTGTTTTAAAATAGAGTAAAGAAAGGGAAAGTAAAAGGTATTAACTGAACATGTACTATTTAACTCCTGTGTGATATGTACTGTTTCAGAACGCTATTTAGTTAGAATGTAATTATTGTTATTTTGTATTTCCTTTCGTCTCTGTTCTGATTAAACATCCATTTACAGTTTGTTCAGTGTGGAATTTCATTCTTCATAGAAAGTGAATTGAGTGATTAAAATGGTCATAATATAACCTTATTATTTGAGAGGTGTTCAGTGATCTCTAGCCTAAATTGACTTTATGATTATTTTCATCAGGACTGAAGGAGTCCATCTCAACTGCCAGGGACAATGAACCTGGTATCTCAGAAAACAGCTGAGATGTCTGTGACATCTGTAATGTTGACATACAATTGCACTGATGGGCTATATTTATGCAACACTGCTCTCCAAACCATAAAGTCAAATCTGTTTCCCAGGTGCAGCCCCTGATCTCTTCAGCCAGCAGTCCTTGGATGAGTCCTTCGGTGATGTCTGAGCAGTCGACCCATGTGGACCTATGCTTACATACTGTTTGGTTCTGAGAATATGAAATATACTTATTCATGTCACTGAGGAAGAGCGGGTAAGATTTACATTATGTCAGAATATGTTATTTCTGACATAATGGATCAGGGATCCTATGGGAGGGATCCTATGGGAGGAGATGAGACACTGTCTGGTACCAGTCACCATAACATCTGTGAGTTGGGTAGGAGTGAGCACGTTTGGGCAGAGGCCAGATGAAGTGAGGACGAACATATCACTAAGGTTCTGTCTAGCAACAGAGATGCATTGGCTTTTCAGATGTGTAGGAGGAGACTCAGCATAGTTAAATAGCAGTGCTTGTGTGAATATGTTGGATAATGTAGCTGTATTGAGCCTCTGGGAAGAATAAACTTGGTTTAGCTTTCATAGTGTCCGTTGAGTTTATACTCTGAAAATTACAACCTAACAATACTATATCCTTAATGCTTTAGTGTAAATCAATCGGATATTGTTATATTGAGCACAGACAATCAGCCTCAACTGGGTGGCAGTAACTGCTGCTCTCTGACCTGTAAGGGCCATGGACAGACTGAACACTCCTCACTGGACAAGAGACTGCTCTCTGAAGAGATCGTTCCTTTGACCTGGAAGTAAGACTATAATCTTTTTTTATTTTACGTATATATGTTTTATAAACAGAGAGGATGACAGTCGGTTAAGATAGACAGAGGTTGCATCAAAAGGCACTAGGGCAGATTCAAATCTACGATGACACCTTACATGTTCCAGAGGCTGTGGCATTACCACTAGACAGGACAGGCCACAAGACTGCCATCTTATTGGGGTTTATATCTGTAAGACAGGTGCAGGGATGGCATTATAGCACCAGTAGGGTGCCACATTAACAATTACTGTCAGATGCTGGACACAGCGATGCTTCGTGTTGTCTAATCCACTGTCAGATGCCAACTTTCTCTCGCCACTCTCACTAGGGATTAATGCAAATGTGTGTTCATGTGGATAATAGTTCCATTCTAAGTTCCAAAGTAATTCACATTCTTCAAAGGACATTGAAAGAAAAGGTACATTTTTTTGTAAATAAGCTGAATTTCCTTTGTGTGGATGTCTCATCTAGAAAAGAGAATGAAGCAGACCATTGTAAGGATGTCTTTGAAATCTAACTCAGGAGCTGACCTCAATGACCCAGTGGTGAAGAAACAGATGTTGGAGCAGGTACAGTAGTCCTACATCTCCCACATCAGAAATCAACGTCATGCTCACTCATTTCACTCTTCTCATATGATCTCAAGTTTATATTGATCATTTTAAACAACTGAATTGCTTGATTAAAATAGGAAGATGTCTGGCTTTGATCATATCTCTTAGATAAGAAAAGAGTTTGCGAAGAACATGAACTTCATCCAAGGTTTTTTGGAAAACAGTTGAACTTGGAAGTCCTGAAGAAGGTAAGCACATTTTTTGCGTCACAGTTTTGAAAACGTCCCTCCTTATGTTAAGTCTGTTGTTCAGAGTCCCTTGTACAGTGTGTTGTTAGGTTTTGACAGTATGGAAATGAAGTAAGGTGTTCATGAACTAATTCCAGTGAGAGTCTTTGTACTGTTGTGTTTGTTTTCTTAGGTCAGTGTGGGTCTGGATGAAGAGGACCAACCATGATGATGCAACAGGAGAGGGATGGAAGGTCCAAGAAAACCACATGATGTATTATATACCTTAAAACACATAATACAATATTATTTTAGTTAATGTTATTCAAGTTATGATAGTTTGATTTGCCTTATGAAATAAACATATTAAGTAAATGTACATTAGGATAGATTTTACAATGTTTTACTATTGGAACATAAAATTATAATATATGATTTTTGTTAGTGTATGAATGTAATGTCATAATGTTGTACATAAGGACAATTTGATAAGAGAAGATGAATAAAAAGGAAATTTGTGGTGTTTCAAGTTTGCAATTAAAAACATGTATGGTGGCAGTGAGGGATTGTCAGAGTGTAAAAGTCTTCATAAGGATGTGACACACTCACTCATGGATGTAACTGTTGACATTCTGACATAAAATATGCTTGATTAGTGACATCAGTATTATCATTATTTTCACCCTCCAGCAAGAATGGTGAGTTGGGGACACAAATCACAACGTAGAAGTACGTGCCCACTTCCATGTGGCATGGTTCAGAGAACTGTAAAGATGGAGACAGAGAGAATGTTGTGGGTGTGACAGAATGACACTATCCATGTTCTGAACCTAATCAACGTTTGTATATCATAGTTTTCCCTGGTGTGATGGTTTGTTGACTGTGTCAGCTATTACAGTCATAAACACTGGCTCATGGATAGCAGGGGAGAAGTGTGGGGTTCTTGCCCTTATTCATGTAGTTGATGGCTGTTACACATAAATCAACTTGATAAACCAAGTCATCATGTAGGCCTAGTTATTTAGCAAATGCTTTTATCCAAATTGAAAGAGACCAGGAAGTTAAACCACATCCTAACTACTTGTAACGTAGCACTGAACTCCAACCAAATAAGCTATCAGTATGGACTACAACGTGTCCGTACCAGGAACTATGGGCTCTTGTACATCCTGAATTACGTTGCACTTTGTTTACACAATTGGAGATTAGGCTGCCATAGCCCTGCAGGTACCACATAGAAAACAGGATTTTAATTACAATGCATTGAGTTGTAGGAAGGTGACCTGATTTGCCTGGCACTGGGAGAACTCACTGACACAGGTTACAATGATATTTGGTGTTTTCTATGTTTCTTTAACCACATATCTTCACGTCTCGTCAATCAGACGTCAGTGGATATATTACTGAACCAGCCTCTTTAGTGAAGCCCATGTCCAGTGGAAATAATAATGAATTGATTCCTATTCACCAAATGTACTGCAAATTATTGTCACAAATGTGAACTTGATACACTAACAGAAATGTACATGTGATCAAGTAACATAGATGTACTGTATGTCTAACACTGTTTAAAGTTCAATGTAATAACAGAGAAAATACATTGGGTCTTTTGGTCGGTGTTGTTGATGTGGAGGGAGGGGTTGGAGCTGAAGTTTTAGCATCTCCTGGGTGTGTTCACCTGGTCAGCAGAGAGGGAGGAGAGAAACTCTAGAAACTCCTCTCTCTTTCCCCTGTCTCGGCATCTCACAACCAAACTATGGGGAGGGAAGAGGACAGCTAACTGGGTAGGTGTGCCATCATTTTAAGTTGCATTATAAAAAAATGTCCCGATATGTTGAAACACTGTGCTTTTCATTGAAGAGGTAATAATTCAGATATGTTTAGCGCCTTTTGTAACTTACTGTTTGAAATTATTTGAGTGGTGCCCTTTTCTTAGTATTCTGTGTATTTGAATGAAGTTAAGACTCACTAAACTCTGAAAGGGGCGGACTGGCCGTCTGGCAGTTGCCCGAATTTCCAGATGGGCTGGTCCACTTTTAGCCAAGTGGGCTGGTCCATTTTTAGCCAAGTAGCCTGGTCCACTTTTAGCCAAGTAGGCTGGTCCACTTTTAGCCAAGTAGGCTGGTCCACTTTTAGCCATGTGGGCTGGTTCACTTTTAGCCAAGTAGACTGGTCCACTTTTAGCCAAGTGGGCTGGTCCACTTTTAGCCAAGTAGGCTGGTCCACTTTTAGCCATGTGGGCTGGTTCACTTTTAGCCAAGTAGGCTGGTTCACTTTTAGCCAAGTGGGCTGGTACACTTTTAGCCAAGTAGGCTGGTTCACTTTTAGCCATGTGGGCTGGTCCACTTTTAGCCAAGTAGGCTGGTTCACTTTTAGCCATGTGGGCTGGTCCACTTTTAGCCAAGTAGGCCTGTCTAAGGTATTCGTTTTACGTGGAAAATGATAATTATCTGGCTAATAATGGGGGCCGTAAGGTTTAAATAATGGGCTAGTGTTTTAGAAATGTCCCAGATGAATATTGCCAATAGGAGAACCCTTCAAAGAACCGTTTTTGTTCAAAATATTTTTTTCCTCTGTGGAATGGTTCTGCATGGAACCCAATTAATTTTTTTATTTTTATTTAACTAGGCAAGTCAGTTAAGAACATATTCTTATTTACAATGACGGCCTACCCTGGCCAAATTTGGACGACGCTGGATCAATTGTGCACCACCCTATGGGACTCCCAATCACGTCCGGATGTGATGCAGCCTAGATTTGAACCAGTGACTGCGGTGACGCCTCTTCTACTGAGATGCCGTGCCTTAGACCGCAGCGCCACATTTCAAAGGGTTTGCCTATGGGGACAGCTAAATAACCTTTTTAGATTCTAGATAGCACATTTTTTCTAAGTGCAGGTGTCAAATCTAAAGCTAAATAACATTGTGAGTAAAAATCTTATGCATATCATAGACATTGCAGGAATCAGTAGATTTAGAGAGTCTTGATACATGCTTTTAAATCTCATCACATCTACCTCAAATTAGACTATACAGTGCATTCGGAAAGTATTCAGACCCCTTGACTTTTTCTACATTTTGTAACGATAAAGCCTTATTCTAAAATTGATTTTAAAAAAAATCATCATCAATCTACACACAATACCCCATAATGACAAAGCAAAACCAGGTTTAACATTTTTTTTTGCAAATGAATTACATATAAAAAAACTGAAATATCCTATCCAGACCTTTGACTCAGTACATTGTTGAAGCACCTTTGGCAACAATTACAGCCTCTAGTCTTCTTGGGTATCATGATACAAGTATGTGTGGTGGAAATGACAAGATTATGTTAGAATGCTGTTATTGCATCAAATGGTTGTTTTATGCAACAGAATAAGGGGTTGTTAGAATGCTCATCTGTGTGTGTTCAACTGAGGATGGGCATCTGGAAGATTTACCATGTCTTTGGGTGATACCGCATTCCAGAGCATGAGTTAATGTTTCTGTACTTGGGTACGAGGGGGACATGGCTCCAGTATGGAGTTGGGGGACCGGACCCTGGTCTCTACACAATGAGAACTGTTTTTACAGCAGACACTGTCTGCTGTGAAGTATAAGTATATTTCATACAAATCTTAAACGTGTGACCCATTCCATACATCTGTTGTGAGTCATGTAGACTGAAGGAGGATGGACTTTCCAATAAAATGCTGTGGCTCAAACCAGCTCATTGAGTTCTCAGTGATCACCTCCAGGGGTGATTACCAACCAGCTCATTACTGCAGTAATTAAATAATAAAGTTGGATTGTTTTGAAGTCTCTCCTTTTGATTACAATAATTCCACCACACATGGCACACCTATATTTGGAGAGTTTCTCCCATTCTTCTCTGCAGATCCTTTCAAGCTCTGTTAGGTTGAATGGGGAGCGTTGCTACACAGCTATTTTCAGGTCTCTCCAGAGATGTTTGATCGGGTAAAGTCTGGGCTATGGCGGGGCCACTCAAGGACATTCAGAGACTTGTCCATAAGCCACTTCTGTGTTGTCTTGGCTGTGTGCTTAGGGTCTTTGTCCTGTTGGAAGGTGTACCTTTACCCCAGTCTGAGGTCCTGAGTGCTCTGGAGCAGGTTTTCATCAAGGATTTCAGGTCCCTGTCACTGAAAAACATCCCCACAGCATGATGCTGCCACCACCATGCTTCATCAGACCAGAGAATCTTGTTTCTCATGGTCTGAGAGTCTTTAGGTGCCTTTTGGTTAACTCCAAGCGGGCTTTCATGTGCCTTTTAATGAGGAGTGGTTTCCGTCAGGCCAATCTACCACAAAGGCCAGATTGGTGGAGTGCTGCAGAGATGGTTGTCCTTCTGGAAAGTTCTCCCATCTCCAAAGAGGAACTCTAGCGCTCTGTCAGGGTGACCATCAGGTTCTTGGTCACCTCCCTGACCAAGGCCCTTATCCCCCAATTGCTTAGTTTTGCCGGGCGGCTAGCTCTAGGAAGAGTCTGTGTGGTTCCAAACTTCTTCCATTTAAGAATGATGGAGGCCACTGTGTTCTTGGGGACCTTCAATGCTGCAGACATTTTTTAGTACCCTTTCCCAGATCTGTGCCTCAACACAATCCGGTCTCGTAGCTGTACGGACAATTCCTTCAACCTCATAGCTTGGTTTTTGCTCTGAAATGCACTGTCAACTGTGGAATCTTATATAGACAGTTGTGTCCTTTCGACCTCATGTCCAATCAATTGAATTTACCACAGGTGGACTCAAATCAAGTTGTAGAAACATCTCAAGAATGATCAATGGAAACAGGATGCACCTGAGCTCAATTTCAGGTCTCATATCAAAGGGTCTAAATAAATACTTATCACAATAAGGTATTATATATATATATATATATATATATATATATATATATATATATATATATATATATATATATAGAGAGAGAGAGAGAGAGAGAGAGAGAGAGAGAGAGAGAGAGAGAGAGAGAGAAAAAAAAAAAACTGGTCAAATAAAAAACTGTTTCTGGGTAAGAATTTTATTCCCTTTTCTCCAACATCTTTAAACTAAAAACATCAGCGAGAACATGTACACTGACCACAGTATGCTGATATAGTTACCTTATTTGCTCTACTGTGATACATATCCATGTTTTTAGATCTCACTAGCTATGTACAAGTTATACATGTGTAACAGATACAACATACATATTACTTTTTGTGATCTTTCTTGTTAAATTTACAGTGTGGGAATGTATAGACTCTAATTCAGCCAGCAGTTCTTTGATGAGTCAGTGACACTAGCGCTGGTGAGTGTACATTCATATATGCTATATAAGACGTAACCTTCATGGTTTAGTGTAAATCAATCTAAAATTGTAATATTGAACATGGACAAAGCCACTTCTGTCACTTTTGTGGTAGTCTTTTTAATAATTTACATGTAATCTAATTGCGAACCTAATTTGCCCCTATTCAACTGCTCACTGCTCACAGGGATTCATGGTTGACAAATACTTTAGTGCAGTGGCTCCCAAACTTTTTTTAGTCCCGTACCCCTTCAAACATTCACCTTCCAGCTACATACCCTCTCTAGCACCAGGTCAGCGCACTCTCAAATGTTGTTTTTTGCCATAATTGAAGCCTGCCACACACTCACTATATGATACATTTATTAAACGCAAGAATGAGTGTGAGTTTGTCACTACCCGGCTCGTTGGAAGTGACAAAGAGCTCTTATAGGACGAGGGCACAAATAATAATAATCAATAACTTTGCTCTTTATTTAACCATCGTACATATAAAACCTTATTTGTTAATCAAATTGTGAATAACTCACCACAGGTTAATGAGAAGGGGTGTGCTTGAAAGGATGCACATAACTGTCACGGGAATTTGCTATCTCAATGGTTAAACTCAACTACTACAAAAGCTCTGCCTAATTCCTGAAGGTTATGAAGCTCCAGTACAAAGAAATAGACAGAGTCTCAGCCTGCAATAGATCAATTCTTTATTCAGAGAGCGCTCTGCCATTCAAGTGCAGAGCGAATCTTTTATACACACACACAAACAAGTTCAAATCTTAAGCTACGCCTTGCTCAGACAGTTACTTTTCCACTACACACATACATTGTTTATCATATTCTGCAACATATTTCATAATTTTCTGCAAGCCTAACAGTTTCTCCACTCCACGTGTTGGGACAGAATGTCCTGTTATTGGTTTCACAGTAGCACAACTTGTCTGTCGATAGCTCCTCTTATCTTTTGTTTCACACTTGCACCCTGCTTACATAGCTAAACAGGAACAAAATATCCTGGTTCTAATTCTGACTAAAACTACACACATCATCAGATTATAGTTTTATGATTCTAATACATTTCACACAGTTATACAGTTTCAGGGTGGAATACTTTAGTCATTACTTTAAACATACAAATTCTTCTATCAATAACTCTGCAATGTTGGGTTGTATTGGAGAGATTCTCAGTCTTAAATCATTTTCCACACACAGTCTGTGCCGGTATTTAGTTTTCATGCTAGTGAGCGCCGAGAATCCGCTCTCACATAGGTACGTGGTTGCAAAGGGCATCAGTGTCTTAACAGCGTGATTTGCCAAGGCAGGATACTCTGAGTGCAGCCTAATCTAGAAATCTGTCAGTGGCTTCTGATTAAATTCAAATTTCACAGAACCGCTTGTTGCAATTTCGATGAGGCTCTTGTTTTTGATATCAATAAGTGGACTGGAGGCAGGGCATGAAAGGGATAATGAATCCAGTAGTTTGTGTCATCCGTTTCGGGAAAGTACCTGCAAAGTTGCGCACCCAACTCACTCAGGTGCTTCACTATTGCACATTTTACATTGTCCTTGAGTTCATTTGCACACAAAAAATCATACAATGATGGAAATACCTGTGTGTTGTCCTTGCTAATGAAGACAGAGAAGAGCCCCAACTTCTTAATCATAGCCTCAATTTTGTCCTGCACATTGAATCTAATTGCAGAGAGTCCCTGTAATCCTAGATTCAGATAATTAAGGCAAGAAAAAACATCACCCAGATAGGCCAGTCAGGTCAGAAACTCATCATCATGCAAGCGGTCAGACAAGTGAATATTATGGTCAGTAAAGAGAACTTTAAGTTTGTCTCTTAACCTGTTGCGTCGACCAAACCCGGATCCGGGATTCTATTTACAGACCTAAGCTCATTACCATAACGCAACGTTAACTATTCATGAAAATCGCAAATGAAATGAAATAAATATGCCATCTCTCAAGCTTAGCCTTTTGTAAACAACACTGTCATCTCAGATTTTCAAAATATGCTTCTCAACCATAGGAAAACAATCATTTGTGTAAAAGTGGCTAGCTAGCGTAGCATTTAGCGTTAGCATTAGCGTTAGCATCCAGCACGCAAGATTTCAACAAAAACATAAAAGCCTTCAAATAAAATAATTTACCTTTGAAGAACTTCGGACGTTTTCAATGAGGAGACTCTCAGTTAGATAGCAGATGCTCAGTTTTTCCAAAAAAGATTATTTGTGTATTAGAAATAGCTCCGTTTTGTACATCACATTTGGCTACCCAAAAAAAACGAAAATTCAGTCCTCAAAACGCGAACTTTTTTCCAAATTAACTCCATAATATCGACTGAAAACATGGCAAACATTGTTTAGAATCAATCCTCAAGGTGTTTTTCACATATCTCTTCAATGATATATCGTTCGTGGAAGCATGGTTTCTCCCCTCAATCAAATGGAAAAGTACAAGCAGCTGGCGTTTGCGCACCGAATTCCACGCAGGACACCAGGCGGACACTTGGAAAATGTAGTCTCTTATGGTCAATCTTCCAATGATATGCCTACAAATACGTCACAATGCTGTAAACACCTTGGGGAAACGACAGAAAGTGTAGGCTCATTCCTTGCGCAATCACAGCCATATATTGTCATTTAACAAATGGGATTGATTGATTGATTGCACAACACCTACTCAAAACCTGTATTCCTCAAGTAATCAGATCTCAAGCACTTTACAAATTAGGTTATCACCTGTAACTTCCAAGTTATTTCTCATTGTGTGAAGTCATTAACGGTCTCATGAAATCTGATGTGTCAGTTTCTTCTTCCCTCCTAGAAGTTCATCATGGTAATGGAACAACAGAGAAGGTGTATGAGCTGATGCCTGGGACAAAGACGCAGCAGGATGCTTTGACAGACTGCAGGACAAACAAAGGCAGTGAACTGGCAAGTATTTGTAACCAGAAAGAGCAGGATGTTTTTGAGGTGACTAAAGGGATCACCTGGATTGGACTAAAGCATGAGTGCAAGCTATGGGATTGGTCAAACGGGAGCCATTTCAGCAATGCTAACCGACCTGGGGAGGTGGAAACCGTGAACTCAGACAGAAAATGGACATCAAAAGACATCCACTTAACACCACTGGGGATTCTCCTGTGACCCCTGAAACCACCAGCCCTACTTTAACTGGACCTCCCTCTATCAAGATGTCCACCACAACACCTACCACTTTACTACCTACTACTACTAATGGACAGTCCACCACCTCACCAACTACCACTACTACTGGACAGTCCACCACCTCACCAACTACAACTACTAATGGACAGTCCACCACCTCACCAACTACCACTACTACTGGACAGTCCACCACCTCACCAACTACCACTACTAATGGACAGTCCACCACCTCACCAACTACCACCACTAATGGCCAGTCCACCACCTCACCAACTACCACTATTATTGGACAGTCTACCACCTCACCAACTACCACTACTAAGGGACAGTCCACCACCTCACCAACTACCACTACTGGACAATCCACCACACCACCATCCTACAACTTCCAGTGGACAACTGACCTAATCAGTTCCCACCTCCCCAGACAGGAAGCCCACACCCTCCCCCAGTAGTGCACCTTCTCCACTCCATCCTGGTGAGTGTCAGACATGGAGCTACATTCTGTACCAATCTGCACAATGGAATACAAGTGACAGTTGTTGGGCTTTTAATGACAGACAAGTCCTTGAGAGTGTTTGTGGTCTTGTGTTAGTGAACATGCATTAACATGTATGCCATTACATGTGAGTTTGTGTCCTTTCCATGGAGATTACCTGCACTATTTCAACGAGTCCAAGAGCTGGATCAATGCCCTGGCGTTCTGTGAAAGACATAGCTCCAACCTGGTGCACATCACCAACCAGACCGTGCAGGCTGACTTGGCCGAGCTCCTGGCCAATGTGGAGCTGCCATGTGTGGATTGGTCTAGAGCAGTCCGTCTTTGAGTGGAGCGTCCCCTGGCTGTGGACCAGTAGTGACGTTGATAAGGTGGCAAAGTACAGAGAGTGGCACAGCTGCTTCCCCCTCAACCCCATGAATTACCACTGTGGTAAGATGGTCCGGGTTGGTAACGGAGAACTGAAGTGGCTGGATGCTTCCTGTCATCAGGAATTACCCTTCATCTGTCAAGGTGCGTTGTTCAACTTTGGATATCTTGTTTTGGGCTTGTTCAGAGGGGTAGAACATTCACAAAATTGTAGATAAGCAATTATGACATAGAACTGTCATGGTTTACTGTGGAATAGAGATTTACTGTCTTGACTCATTTCAGCTCAATTCAATGTATTACTTTATGCAATGCTCTGATTATATGAGCCAAAACATAACGGCAAGGCCTGGTCATATACACTACTGTATGTCCTCTCATCCATGTCCTCTTGTAGATGAGGACATGTATATGATGTTTCAACAGACGTCCACTAGAGGGCTCTCAATGACAACCTATGACAGTCTGCAGACAGACACCACACTGATCTGCTAGATAGACCACCACAATCATGGCCTGTAAGGAACCTGCAATTCAAATCATTATATCATTACACCACTATAACTACTATTATTAATAATACTATTATTACTATTATTACTAATACTATTACATTTCTTATTATTATCATCTCTATTGCATGATATTACTTAATGATACTGCACTTAAATAGACTGACTCATTAGCATAGTTATTTGACCTATAATTTACTGTACTACTTTTATTGTTTAAAAGTAGAGTAAAGAAAGGTAAAGTAAAAGTTATTAACTGAACATGTAGTATTTAACTCCTGTGTGATATGTACTGTTTCAGAACGCTATTTAGTTAGAATGTAATTATTGTTATTTTGTACTTTCTTTCAACTTTGTTCTGAATAAACATCCATTTAGCATTTGATCATTGTGGAATTTCCTTCTTCGTGGAAATTACATTGAGTGATGAATCAAAAGCAATTAATTAATTATTTTTGTAACTACACAATCAGTTAAGAACAAATTCTAATTTACAATGACGCCTGGGAACAGTGGGTTAACTGCCTTGTTCAAGGGCAGAACAACAGATTTTTACCTTGTCAGCTCAAGGATACGACCAAGCAACCTTTCAGTTACTGGCCCACCGCTCTAACCATTAGGCCACCTGCCGCCCCGAATAATCCAACCCTATGATTTAAGTGGTCTAGTCTAAATCGACTTTATCAATATTTTCAGCAGGACTGAAGGAGCCCATCTCAACTGTCAACGACAATGAACCTGACATCTTAGAAAACATATTTTGACCTAGTACTGTCTTTTGATTTTCAGGGGGGCGAGATGTCCCTATTGAATAAGGCTCAACCCACATCCCAGAAACCCCCTCTCTACAGTTGGCTACTATCTGCATTGCTTGCTCTTTCCTCCCTTTAACTCCTTACCTTTACCCCCCCCCCCCCCCCTTTACAGTATAGACTCACTCTACTAGTAATAGTCTTTAGAACGAGCCCAAAACATAATGGCAAGGCCTGGACATATAAGATACATCAATGTCCTCTTATTCTGTATGTGATGTTTTAACAGATCTCCACTAGAGGGCTCTACATGGCAGCCTGGACAGTCTGCAGACACTCAGGGTCTGGAAAGGGCCTGCATTTCAATTCATTATATTATTATACCACTATTACTATTATTACTATTACTTTTACTTATTATCAACTCTATTAGATGATATTACTTAATGATACTATATTTACATAATACTGACTCATAAGCATTGTTATTTTACCTATCATTTACTGTAATACTTTGATTGTTTAAAAACAGGGTAAAGAAAGGTAAAGTAAAAGGTATTAACTGAAAATATAGTATTTAAGTCCTGTGTAATTATGTAATTATTCATCTATGTTCTGGGCTCCCGAGTGGCACAGCAGTCTAAGGCACTGCTTCATCGAGAGCGTCCTGGTTGCATCACTGCCTGGTATGGCAACTGCTTGGCCTCCGACCGCAAGGCACTACAGAGGGCCAAGCTTCCTGCCATCCAGGACCTCTATACCAGGGGGTGTCAGAAGAAGGCCCTAAAAATTGTCAAAGACTCCAGCCACCCTAGTCTTAGACTATTCTCTCTGCTACCGCACGGCAAGCGGTACCGGAGCGTCAAGTCTAGGTCCAAGAGGCTTCTAAACAGCTTCTACCCCCAAGCCATAAGACTCCTCAACATCTAGTCAAATGGCTACCCAGAGTATTTGCATTGCATGCCCCCCTGCCCCCCTCTCCCCCTCTTTACACCACTGATACTCTCTGTTGTCATCTATGTAGTCACTTTCATAACTCTACATGTACATACTACCTCAACTAACTGGTGCCCCCGCATATTGACTCTGTATCGGTACCCCCCTGTATAAAGTCTCGCTATTGTTATTTCACTGCTGACTGCTGCTCTTTATTTACTTGTTACTTTTATCTCTTATTCTTATCCATATTTTTTGAAGCTGTATTGTTGGTTAGGGGCTCGTACGTAAGCATTTCACTGTAAGGTCTACACCTGTTGTATTCGGCGCATGTGACTAATAACATTTGATTTGATTTGATCTCAGTGCTAGAGGTGTCATTACAGACACCTTGGTTTGTATCCAGGCTGTATCACAACCGGCCGTGATTGGGGGTCCCATATGGCGGCACACAATTGGCCCGGCGTCGTCCGAGTTTTGCCGGTGTAGGCCGTCATTATGAATAAGAATTTGTTCTTAACTGACTTGTCTAGTTAAATAAAGGTTAAATAAATAAAAGTAACAATAAATAAACATCCATTCAGCGTTTTGATCAGTGTGAAATTTCATCCTTCATAGAAAGTACATTGAGTGTTGAGTCAAAAGCAATTAAAATGGTCATAATCTAACCCTAAGATTTGAGAGGTGTTCAGTGATGTCTAGACTAAATTGACTTTATCAATAATTCAAGCAGGACTGAAGGAGTCCATCTCAACTGTCAACGACAATGAACCTGACAACTTTTGACCTAATACTGTCTCTTGATTATCAGGGGGTGAGATGTTTGTGACATCTGTAATGTTGACACACAATTGCACTGATGGGCTGTATTTATGCAACACTGCTCTCCAAACCATTTTTTTCCAGGTGCAGCCCCTGACCTCTTCTTCAGCCAGCAGTCCTTGGATGAGTCCTTCAGTGACACCTGAGCAGTCGACCCATGTGAGTGTTTATGCTGATATTCTATATCCTTAATGCTTTAGTGTAAATCAGTCTAATATTGTCAAGCCCTGACCCTAGTTCTTTGTTTTCTTTATTATTTTGGTTAGGTCTAGGTGTGACGAGGGTGGTTTATTTGTTTTTTGTATTGTCTAGGGTTTTTTGTATGTCTAGGGGTTTTGGTAGTCTAGGTGTTTATATGTCTATGGTTGCCTAAATTGGTACTCAATCAGAGGCAGCTGTTTATCTTGGTCTCTGATTGGGGACCATATTTAGGTAGCCATATTCCTTGGGTATTTTGTGGGTTCTTAGTCTGTTTAGTTGCCTGTTCTGCACTTCTCATATTAGCTTCACGTTGTGTAATTTTTCTTAATTAAAAGAAATATGTATGCTTACACCGCTGCGCCTTGGTCTCCTCCATATGACGACCGTGACAAATATTGTAATATTGAGCACAGACAATCAGCCTCAACTAACTGCTGCTCTCTGACCCATATGGGCCATGGACAGACTGAACCCTCCTCACTGGACAATAGAGAGTGCTCTCTGAAGAGATCACTGGAAGTAAGACTATCTTTTTTTATTTTACATATATATTTTCTATAAAAAGATAGAAAGTGAAGATAACAGTAGGGAAAGAGACAGAGGTTGCATCAAAGGTCACTAGGCCAGATTCAAACCTTATCAACACCATAGACATTACCACTAGACCAGGTAGACCACAAGACTGCCATCTTATTGGGGTTATTATGGTTTGTAAGATAGGTGCACCAATAGGGTCCCACATTAACAAGTACTGTCAGATGTCGGACAGGAATGCTTCATGTAGCCTAATCCACATCTCTCTCCCCACACTCACCAGGGATTAATGGAAATGTGTGCTCATGTGGTTTCTTTTATGAGATAGTTCCTTACTGGTAAACATAGAATACAAGAGGCTTGAACTACAGTTACAAAGTAATTTACGGTCTTTAAGGGACAGTGGAAGATAAGTTACTTATTTATTGTAAATAAGCTGAATATCATTTGAGTGGCTGTCTGATCTTATCATTTCTATGTCCTTCTAGAAAAGAGAATGAAGCAGACCATTGTAAGGATGTCTCTGAAATCTAACACAGGAGCTGACCTCAATGACCCAGTGGTAAAGGAACAGATGTTGGAGCAGGTACAGTAGTCCTACATCTCCCACATCAGAAATCAACGTCATCCTCACTCATTTCACTCTTCTCATGATTAGGAATAGAAACTTGACATCACATAGTATTACATTTAGGATGCTCAATTAAAATGGGTGTTGCTGGCTTTATATAGTGTGATCATATCTCATAGATCAGAAATGAGCTGGCCAAGAACGGAAACTTCATCCTAGACCTATGCTGGAGAGAACTGCCTAATTGAGATGTTTTCGCAAAACAGTTGAACTTGAATGTCCTGAAGAATGTACACACTTTGTGTCAGTTATGAAAATGACCCTCCTTATGTTTAGTCTGTTCTTTAGATTCCCATGTACAGTGTGTTGTTAGGTTTTGCATCCCATTGACAGTATGAAAATTAAGGTGTTCATGAACTAATTCCAGTGAGAGTCTTTGTACTGTTGTTTGTTTTCTTAGGTCAGTGTGGGTCTGGATGAAGAGGACCAGCCATGATGATGCAACAGGAGAGGGATGGAAGGTCAAAGAGAACTAAAATAGTCCAAAATAATATATTATTTTAAGTTTACCTTATTCTAGTTGTGAAAGTTAGCTTTCTCTTATGAAATACTTTCTATTTTTGTTTCGTAAGTGTCACGTTCTGACCTTAGTTCCCTTATAATGTCTTTGTGTTAGTTTGGTCAGGGCGTGAGTTGGGGTGGGTAGTCTATGTTCTTTTTTCTATGTTGTGTTTGTTTTTGGCCTGGTATGGTTTTCAATCAGAGGCAGGTGTCGTTCGTTGTCTCTGATTGAGAATCATACTTAGGTAGCCTGTTTTCCCCATTTTAGTTGTGGGTGATTTTCTGTTTAGTGTTTTCTGCACCTTGCAGGACTTTCGTTTTTTCCCGTTGTTATTTTGTATTTGTGTTCAGTAATAAAACATCATGAACACATACCACGCTGCGCATTGGTCCGATATTTCATACTCGTCGTCAGGCGATGAAGACAACCGTTACAGTGAGGCTAGATTTAGATTTGACTATATTTTACTAATGCAACATACAATTATAATCTAGATGTTTTGTTGGTATTTGAACATATTGTGATAAAAAAGCTTGTTGGGCAATTTGATTAGTGAAGAGAAGTGGATTTTTAAGTTTGTAGTTAAAACATGTATAGTGACAGTGAAGGATTGTCAGAGTGTAAAAGTCTTCAGAATGATGTTACACACTCACTCATGGATGTAACTGTCGACATTCTGACATAAAATATGTTTGATTAGTGACATCATTATTTTCACCCTCCAGCAAGAATGGTGAGATGGGGACACAAATCACAACCATGTAGAATTAGGTGCCCACTTCCAGGTGGCATGGTTCAGAGAACTGTAAAGAAGGAGACAGACAAAGTCTCGTAGGTGTAACAGAATCCATGTTATGAAGATAATCAACGTTTGTATGTTCATTAGTTTTCCCTGGTGTGATGGTTTGTTGACTGTGTCAGCTATTACAGTCATAAACACTGACTCATGGATTGCTGGGGAGAGGTGTGGGGTTCTTGCCCTTATTCATGTAGTTGATGGCTGTTATACATTAATCAGTGAAGGTTCAAAAGATTTGACACCCTACATTTCTTGAATGATGTAGTCATTTAGCATTTGTCCAAATTGACAAAAAGACAGGGAAGTAAAACCATATACTAACTACTTGTAACACTAAACTCCAACTAAGTAAGCTATCAGGAACTATGGGCTTTGGAAATACAGAAAATACAGAATTGCACTTTGTTAACACAATTGGGTATTAGGCTGCCATAGCCCTGCAGGTACCACAAATAAAACAGGACTTAATATACAATCACTGGAAGGTCTATGATACTCATGTATTCAAACAACAAGTTTCTAGCTAAAGGCATAGACAGGGATAATTGTAATTATACTGCAGTATGCTATGCAGTATGCTCTTATTGTAGCATGTACAGGCTACTGAGGTCTAATTTTGATCAACTGACCTCTGATGTTGAACTCCCTCCTTCTAGTAAATAAAACTGATTGATTGGTCTGGCTGGGGCCCCAATGCTTTCCCTCACCTAGACGCTCTGAACACTGAGGTGTGCGTTATTGTAATGTAATATGTGGTTATCATATTGTTCAATATGTGTGTCCATGGCCTTAAAAGGCAAATGGCAATGGCCATGCATGCTTGATATGTTATTTAAAGTCACTAAAGGAAACCTAACCTAGTCAAGAGGGCCCAAAAAATAGTATACCTCTTCCAGAAAGACAGGTTTAGGGTTAATACCATTATAGGGGGAGAACTGACATGAACATTTTCTACTGAGATTTACCCATTTCCCTAAGCGCAAAGTCTTGATTTCCCAATCAAATGAAGAGCAGAACATATCAGGTTATCTGAACTGAGTGGACAAATTATTAGGAACACCTTCCTAATATTGAGTTGCAGTTCTTGACACACTCAAACCGGTGTGCCTGGCACCTATTACCGTACCCCTTTCAAAGGCAATTAAATATTTTGTCTTGCCCATTCACCCTTTGAATGGCAGGCACACAATCCATGTCTCAACTGTCTCAATGCTTAAAAATCATTCTGTAACCTGTCTCCTCCACTTTATCTACACTGATTGAAGTGGATTTACAAGTGACGTCAATAAGTGGATCATAGCTTTCACCTGGATTTATCTGGTCAGTCTATGTCATGGAAAGAGCAGGTGTTCCTAATGTTTTGTGCCCTCAGTGTATATCTCCTTGGGGATTGGAACTCTTGTCTTGGTCATATGCCAACCAAAAATAAATTGGTATCTTCATGTAAATGTTGGAATTTTTCAAATGTTTTGGCTCCTACCAGAACTTAAAAATTGTATAAAGTGACACTAAAAATAAAAAATAAATCTATTACAGACTACAACATATTTATTAAATACAATTTACTCAATGTCCATAAGTGGAGTCTCCCTTTTAGGTCATTTGATTTACAATATAGGGACATTAACACAGTCTTGGTGGGTCCACTCTTTCTAGAAGGATCTTTCAGCAAGACAACAGGCTTGATGATGTTGACTGACACAAGGGTGTGTTCAAAGGAGGAGGAGAGCAGATCCTCTTCATAAACACTCCAGCTACAGTACTTCTCCACCTGTCTGCTCATCAAAACCAAACAAGCCTTGGAGAGAGAGGAGGAGCCATAGAGGTATGTTTAATTTTACTTTAACTAATGGGATATTACAAGCCCTTTCTCACTATAACATCTCACATCATGACCGATATTTTGGTGTCAAAAAGCATTATTTTAAAGTTGTTATCTAGTAAATATGCCTAGGTTGGATCACAGTGACTCTCATGATGGAATATTTATCAAGCAGAGAGTAAGTCAGAAAATGTGTTGTTTAAAAATAATTATGTAATGGCATGTAATACTGCAACAGCATGCCAGCTATAATTTTATCATATCACTTAACTTGATCAATGACATACGGTACTGTTTGTTTCTAATCTATATAGCTCAAGTAAAAAAAAAAAAAGGATTCTGTCTGCAAAATGTATTGTTTTACTTAAATAGTTAACAGAGCATTAATGTATGATCCCTAGGGTAACGGCTGTTGGAAGGAGAGGACCAAGATGCAGCGTGGTAAGTGTCCATGTTAGATTTATTCGATAACTGAACACTGAAACACAAAGTAAACAAAATAACAACCGAAACAGTCCTGTCTGGTAGAGACACAGAGACAGAAAACAACTACCCACAACTCAAGTGGGAAAAACAGGCTGCCTAACTTTGGTTCCCAATCAGAGACAACGATTGCCAGCTGCCTCTGATTGGGAACCATACCAGGCCAAACACATAGAAATAGAAAACATAGAACACAAGACATAGAATGCCCACCCCAACTCACGCCCTGACCAAACTAAAATAGAGACATAAAAAAGGAACTAAGGTCAGGACGTGACACCTAGCCAGCTTGGGTGGAATTGAACTCATATATCAGGGGTCAGCACTTAGTCCTACATAAAATTTGGCTCACGCAGTCTGCAGCTAAACCCACTACAATGACACACAAGATTGTGTGTCACTTTGTCAAATATTGGCATTAATAGATTGATGCCTCATTACCGAGGTAGAATTTGAGCAAAACAGACGTTTTCCTGTTAAAGGTGAAAGGCAAAGGTACAGTTACTCCTGATTTCACTCAAAATCATCCAAAACAGTACATTTTATGTCATAATATGAATATTTAAAAGCATCACAACACAACAAACGTTTCATATTTCTTGAGGACAGAAGGGGGAGGAGAAAGGTTGAATCAAGTCACTTTAGTCACTCTTTCCCTGTCAAATTAGTCAGAGTATCATACTCTATTTGCCTAGTTAAATCCACTGGCTATTTTACATACTGTAGTTTTTACATTCATCTCGTTCATCCAGAAACAAATCAGCTGCTCAATGTTCAGGCTGTCACGAGAGACTTCTCTTCCATAACAGTTTGCATTCGGCATCTCTTTTCTCTATCACAAAATCCTTATTTATCATCTTGTTTCTTTTACATATTTATAAAATATTTTCTAAAACAGACAAACACCTTCTTGCCCCTTTTACATCTTTTCAGTGGCTATGTGGCTCCCAACAGTGTTGGCAGTGTTTCTGGGTAAGAATTGTCTTCCCTTTTCTCCAACATCTTTAAACTAAAAACATCAGCGAGAACATGTACACTGACCACAGTATGCTGATATAGTTACCTTATTTGCTCTACTGTGATACATATCCATGTTTTTAGATCTCACTATCTATGTACAAGTTATACATGTGTAACAGATACAACATACACATTACTTTTTGTGATCTTTCTTGTTAAATTTACAGTGTGGGAATGTTTTCTTTGCCCAGGTGCAGCCCCTGACTTCTTCTTCAGCCAGCAGTCCTTGGATGAGTCCTTCAGTGACACAAGAGCAGTTGAACCATGTGAGTGAACATGCTAATATGCTTTATAAGATAAGACATATCCTTCATGGTTTAGTGTAAATCAATCTAAACTTGTAATATTGAGCATGGACAAAGCCATTTCTGTCTCTTTTGTGGTAGTCTTTTTAATTTACTTGTAATCTAATTGAAAACCATATTTTCCCCTATTCAACAGCTCACTGCTCACATGGATTCCTGGTTGACAAAGACTCTGGTGGGAACGACATTCTGATGGTGTATGAACGGGACCACCATCATTGCCAGCTTGCCTGCACTCAGAACCCTGGGTGTTCCTACTTCAGCTAGGCGGTTAAAGAGTAATCTATTTGAGTATTTGGGTTGCCTGTTTGGGTGGTGGTCGCACCACTTCTTTCCGTAAATAGTTGAAGGATAAATAGTTGAAGGCTAGAGAAATGTCACCTCTCTCATGGACTGACTATGCAAGAGATCAAAATGATAAACAGTATTTGTTTACAACTACATTGATTACAACTTTTTTTAAATGTAAAATAGAAATGACATAGGAAGTGCATCATTATTGTCTTTTACTTTCAAAACAGATTCCATTGCTATCAAAAGTATTCCTTCGGTCAACCAACTATGACAAACAATCCAGGAATCATATCTGGTTACACTAGGAAGGGCTGCAGTGAAGGTATGGACCAATATAACAAACTGTACACATATTACTTACAATTCTTTAAACGTGTTTTCAGCATTCACATTGTCAAGGAGTTGTAAATTAGCTCTAAATTGAGATGATGGAGTGATCTAGCTCAACAACATTGGTATGAAATGAGGTTTATTGAGCTTCAAATAACTTCAGCTCCATTTTAAATCCAAAGTAGTTTTATATTAACATTGATGTCAGGTCATGGGTGATTCCTACCAAAACCCAAACAAAAGTTTCATCCATAGAGGTGTCCTTTGGAGGAAGGATTGTTGAATTGAACAGTATTTGGCATTTGTGCATTGAAGCAGAGTTGAGAAGTATCTTACTGAAATTGGAATATTTGTGACATTCTGACCTTACTCAGTCTTCCTTTAAGACTCAAAGTGGAATTATGTTTATAGAAATGTTTAACATTAATCAAAAATGAATAGCTGAAATGTCTTGAGTCAATAAGTATTCAAACACTTTGTTATGGCAAGCCTAAATAAATTCAGGAGCAAAATGTCCTTAACAAGTCACATAATAAGTTACATGGACTCACTCTTTGTGGAATAATAGTGTTTAACATGATTTTTGAATCCCATAACGCTAAAAGTAGCAGAGATCCCAGTCTGGAACTTTGATATGGACGTAGAGTATATTAGTATATGAGTTGCACCCCATTTTGCCCTCAGAACAGCCTCAATTTGTCCGTACAATTCGTTGGGGAATCTACAAGGTGTCGAAAGCGTTCCACAGGGATGCTGGCCCATGTTAACTCCAATGCTTCCCGCAGTTGTGTCAGGTTGGCTGGATGTCCTTTGGGTGATAAACATTGTTGATACACATAGAAACTGCTGAGCTTGAAAAACCCAGCAACTTTGCTGTTCTTGACATACTCAAACAGGTGTGCCTGGCAACTACAACCATACTCTGTTCAAAGGCACTTCAATATTTTGTTTTGCCCATTCACCCTCTAAATGGCACACATAAACAATCAATGTTGCAATTGTCTCAAGGCTAACATCCTTCTTTAACTTACTCCCCTTCATCTACACTGATTGAAGTGGATTTAACAGGTGATATCAATGAGGGAACATAGCTTCACCTGAATTCACCTGGTCAGTCTATGTCAACAATCCTTCCTCTAAAGGACCATTCTATGGATTATATTTAGTGATAATCCCCAAAAGTTCTGAACTTTTTTGGTTCAAGTTTGATTAGGAATCACCCCGTGCTTTGTCTGTCCACACAGGTCCAGCAGTAGAGATACCATTGTTTACTCTGGTTAGTGAGGGGAGGAGCATGGCAGAAGCCCAGAAGTTCTGCAGGGAGTACTACGAGGAACTGGCCACCATCTTCAATGCTGAGGACCAGATAGCAGCTCTGAGAGCAGTGTCAGCACAGAGCCTCACTGACGCTGTCAGGGTCCACTCCCAATACAATGCTTTTTGTCCCAGAGTGGGCTATTGGAATCCACCATATGCAAAGTGTGTTGTTCATGGACAAAGTGCAAAAGTATGGGGTTTGAGAGATTGCACAAATCCATGTCAATTTGTGTGCCAGAAAAGTAAGTTGATTTTGCATCCATTCTCTCCCTTGTCTGATTTTTGTAAACTACTACTCCAAAGTAATGTAAACACTTTACTTGAAGGGGGTTATTCATTCAGAACACCTTGGTAAAGTACATAGTACATGTCAAATAATGTATCCTTTGACAACCGTTTAGGTACATTTATTTAACATCAATGTCCATGTCTTTCAGACATTTTTAGGACAATTGTGTATCTTCTGTCCTTAGGCACACAATCAAAGAATTCCTCAGAGCTTAAATATTACATGGGTCAAGGTTCATTGACGTGGGAGGGGGCACAGACGGCTTGCCGAGCCAATGGAGATGACTTAGCGAGCATCCTCACCCAAGAGGATTACACAGCATTCCAAAGCATGACAGAAACACAGCAGGTTGATATGTGGATTGGACTCTACTGGAAGACTTCTACCAGAATGCGGCAGTGGTCCAATGGGGACCTCTTCCCATACTGTGTGTCTGAGCCTCAACTGGGTGCTAGTAACTGCTGCTCCCTGACCCGTCAGGGCCATGGACAGACTGAACACGCCTCCCTGGACAATATAGACTGCTCTCTGAAGAGACCATTCCTTTGCACTGGAAGTAAGACTGACATCTTTTATTGAACAGATAGAGAGAGGAAAATACAGGCAGAGGTTGAGTCAAAGGGCACTAGACTGGATTCAAACCTTTTCTGACACCATAGACGTGTTCCAGAGGCTGTGGCATTACCACTAGACCAGACAGCCCACAAGACTGCTATCTTATTTGGGACATTGGGGGTCATAATACAGGGACAGGGACGGCATTTTTGCCCCAGTGGGGTCCCACTGCAGTAAACACTGTCACATGGGACATTGAGATGCTACATGTAGCCTATTCCAGCCACCTCTCTCTTCCCACTCTCACTAGGAACAAATGCAAATGTTTGTTCATGTGGTTTCTAATATGATATGATAGTTCCATACTGGTAAACATAGAACACAGAGGATTGCTACCACACAGATAAAGTAATTTACAGCCTTTAAAGAACAGCGGAAGAAAAGTTCATTATTTATTGACAAATAAGCTGAATCTCATTTGAGTGGCTTTCTCATCGTATCATTCCTATGTTCCTCTAGAAGAGAATCAAGCAGACCATTGTAAGGATGTCTCTGAAATCTAACACAGGAGCTGACCTCAATGACCCAGTGGTAAAGGAACAGATGTTGGAGCAGGTACAGTAGTCCTACATCTCCCACATCATTAATCAATGTCATCCTCACTCATTTCACTCTTCTCATGATTAGGAATAAAACTAAAATCACATAGAATTACATTTAGGATGCTGTATTAAAATGAGGGCTGCTGACATTATCTGGTTTGATCATATCTCACAGATCAGAAAGGAGTTTGCCAAGAACGGGAACTTCCTCAAAGACCTGCGCTGGAGAGAACTGCCTAACGGAGACGTTTTTCACAAAAGAGTTGAACTTGGAAGCCCTGAAGAAGGTAAACACTAAACACGAAAATGACCCTCCTTAAGATTAGTATGCTGTTCAGAGTCCCTTGTACAGTGTGTTAGGTGTTGCATCCCATTGACAGTATGAAAATCAAGCAAGGTGTTCATGAACTAATACCAGTGAGGGTCTTTGTACTGTTGTGTTTGTTTTCTTAGGTCAGTGTGGGTCTGGATGAAGAGGACCAGCCATGACGCTGTAGCAGGAAATGAATGGAAGGTCCAAGAAAACTAAAATAGTCAAGCTTACTGTAAATAATCCTAGTACCTAATAATATATTACTGTATATAAATAACATTGTCTTAGAAATAAGATGTCAAGTTACGTTAGGCTAGTTTTAAACTCTACAATGTTTTATAATTGTAAAATCTAATTAGAATCTATGACTTGTTGGTGTATGAATTTAATGTAATAATGTTTGTTGTACATAAGGTCAATTTGATTAATGAAGAGAAGTTTGTAGTTTAAACATGCATAGTAACACGTTTTAGTGAGGGATCTGCATTGTGTAATTCTTCATAATGATGTTACACACTCACTCATGGATGTAACTGTTGACATTCTGACATAAAATATGTTTGATTAGTGGCGTCAGTATTACCATTATTTTCACCCTCCAGCAAGAATGGTGAGATGGGGACACAAATCACAACAATGTTTAATTATGTGCCCACTTCCAGGTGGCATGGTTCAGAGAACTGTAAAGAAGGAGACAGAGAGAATGTTGTGGGTGTGACAGAATGACACTATCCATGTTATCAAGCTAACCAACGTTTGTATATCATAGTTTTCCCCTTTGTCATGGTTTGTTGACTGTGTCAGCTATTACAGTCATAAACACTGGCTCATGGATAGCAGGGGAGAGGTGTGGGGTTCTTGCCCTTATTCATGTAGTTGATGGCTGTTATACATTAATCACCTTGATAAAACAAATACCACAGATCAGTTAGTGAAGGTTCAAAGATTTGACACCCTACATTTAATGTATCATGTTGTTATTTAGCATTTATCTAAATTGACATAAAGACAGGGAAGCACATCCTAACTACTTATGACACTAAACTCCAACTAAATAGGATATCAAGAACTATAGGCTTTTGTACGTCCAGAATGACATTTCACTTTGTTAACACAATTGGGTATTAGGCTGCCATTGCTCTGCAGGTACCGCATAGAAAACAGGACTTTACTTATGATCACTGGATACTATGATACTCCTATATTCAAACAGCATGTTTCTAGCCAAATGCATAGACAGGGGTAGTTGTAATTATACTGCAGTATGCTATGCAGTATGCTCTTATTGTACTATGTACAGGCTACTGCTGTCTCATTTTGAAATATCTTGATCAACTGACCTCTGATCTTGAACTCCCTCTCTTTTATATTCAAAATACTGGTAAATATTTTTCAGACCGAAGATATCTACTCTGATGCATGCTTCACCTCACCTAGCTTCTCTAAACACTGAGGTTTGAGTTATGATTGTAATGCAATATGTGGTTATCATATTGTTCAATATGAGTGTCCATGGTCTTAAAAGGCAAATGAAAATGGCTATGAATGCTTGCTAAGTTATTCAATAGAGTCACCAAAGGAAAATTAGCAAAGAGGGCCCACAAACAGTGTACCTCTCCCAGAAAGATAGGTTTAGGGTTAATTCCATTACAGGGGGAGAACTGGCATGAAAATTGTCAATTGAGATTTACCTATCATTTCCCTGAGCCAAAGCCTTGATTTACCAATCAAACGAGGAGCAGGACATATTGTTGTTGTCTACATTGAGTGTACAAAACATTTAGAAACAACTTTCTAATATTGATTTCCAACCCCCCCTTTTCCCCTCAGAACAGCCTCAACTCTACAAGATGTTGAAAGCAGGGGATGCTGGCCCATGTTGACTCCAATGCTTCCCACAGTTGTGCCAAGTTGGCTGGATGTCCTCTGGGTGGTGGACCATTCTTGATACACACAGGAAACTGTTGAGCACGAAAAACCCAGCAGCGTGACAATTAATGACACAAAACGGCACGCCTTGCACCTACTGTTCAAAGACCCTTAAATGTTTTGCGCTGCATATTTACACACTGAATGCACACACATACAATCCATGTCTCAATTGTCTCAAGGCTTAAAAATCCTTCTGTAACCAGTCTTCTCCCCTTTATTTACACGGAAGTGGATTTAACAAGTGAGATCAATAAGGGCACATAGAATTCACCTGGATTCACCGCGTCAGTCTACAGTATGTCATGGAAATAGCAGGTGTTCCTATTGTTTTGTACACTCAGTGTATAACACCTTGGTGATTTGAACTCTCGTCTTGGTCATATTCCATCCAAAGAATAGCTAGTTGTAATTTGATTATTCCAAGCATAAATTGTTATGTTTATGTACAGTATTTGGGAAATGTTGATCTTAGGTTATGTTGATCCTACATGATCTTAACAATTATTTTATAAGATATTATACCACCTAGAGCCCTGGTGCATGAAGTTAAGCAACATAATCAAAAAATCACCATCAAAATATGTCAGTTTAATTTAGAGATGTCTGTTTATTTATGTGTCACACACGCCTATGTCACACTTCCATATCTGTGGTGGAAAGTGGCAGAGCTACACCCCTGTTTGTCAGTCCAGGAGACATCCTGAAAATCGGTCTTCTCATGAAAAATATCTGTAGCATCTGAACGGTTAGGCCTACAACTAATATGACCGCAGATACGGAAGTGTGACATAGGCGGATGAGGTGGATTAAGATGCAGAACATGTAAATAAACAGATATCTCTAGCTGAAACTGACATATTTGAATGGGATTTTTTTATTATGTAGCTTAACTTGACGCACCTGTGCTCTAGGGGTATAATATCTTATAAAACAATTGTTAAGATCCTATAGGATCAAAAGGTCCTAAGATCAACATTTACTAAATACTTCATAGAAAGGAGACATTCTCACAAACACAATGTTGTTTTGCTCTACAACCCACACAAGCCCCACAGGACCCGTCTGAAGTTGGCAATACTGATGTGCCAACTTTTGTCTGTACATTCCAAACCATTTGGGCTGCAATCTGCTAAACTGAAAAAGCGCAACATGCAACAATTTCAAAGATTTTACTGAGTTACCGTCCATATAAAGAAATCCATATAAAGAAATCACATGACTGGGAATACAGATATCCTGTTGATCACAGATACCTTAAAAAAAAGGGCAAGGCATATGGATCATAAAACCAGTCAGTATCTGGTGTGACCACCATTTGCCTCATGCAGTGCCTGTGTTGCCTGTGGAATGTCGTCCCTACTCCTCTTTAATGGCTGTGCGTAGTTGCTGGATATTGGCGGGAATTGGAACACGTTGTCGTACACATCGAACCAGAGCATCCCAGTTTAGAACTCCCCCCTCTCCAACAGCTTAGATGCTTAAGAATTTTAGACTAACAATATATCAAATTATTATAACTTACTATACTACAACACATTTATTTCATATAATTTACTCAATGTGGATAAGTGGTGTCTCCCTTTCAAGTTGTTTGATTTACAATATAGGGACATTAACACAGTCTTGGTGGGTCCACTCTTTCTAGAAGGATCTTTCAGCAAGACAACAGGCTTGATGATGTTGACTGACACAAGGGTGTGTTCAAAGGAGGAGGAGATCAGATCCTCTTCATAAACACTCCAGCTACAGTACTTCTCCACCTGTATGCTCATCAAAACCAAACAAGCCTTTTAGAGAGAGGAGGAGCCATAGAGGTACAGTATGTTTTAATTTAATTTTACTAATGGGATATTTCAAGCCCTTTCTCACTGTATAACATCTCACATCATGACCGATATTTTGGTGTCAAAAAGCATTATTTGTTATCTAGTAAATATGTCTAGTTTGGATTACAGTAGCTCTCACAATGGGATATTAATCAAGAAAAAAAACAAGTCAGAAAATGTTTTTTGTTGCAGCATATGTAAAGTGAATATGTATTGACATATAATACTGCAACAACATACCAGAAATCATCACTAATCACTTCAGTACAGTTTGTTTCTAATCTATATAGGTCAAGTAAAAAAAAGGAAATCTGCCTGCAAAATATATTGTTTTACTTAAATATTCAACAGAGCATTCATTTCTGATCCTTAGCCAGATTGGGTGGAGTTGAACTCATAAATCAGGGATCAGTCCTCAATCCTAAATAACTTTTGGTTCACACGGTCTGCAGCTAAACCCACTACAATGACACACAAGATGATGTATCACTGACATTAACAGATTATATAATTATATAATATTTGTTCCAGAGGATGCTGAGGAAGAATTTGAGCAAAAAAAATAGTTTTCCTGTTAAAGGTGATGTTACGGATACAGGTATCCTGTGTGTGTGTGTATCCTGTGTTCTTTTCTCTCCTTCTCCCCTCACAGGTGAAAATCATCACTCCCCAATCAGTCACCAATCCAATCATCAATCAGAAGACACACCTCCTCCTGTTTCCTACCCTATCACAGTTCCTTTCCCTTGGTTTAAAAACCCCATCAGTTGTTTGCTCTAGAGCTCAATCTCTTTGTAAATGCCATGTTTGTAGATCTGTTTTTCCCACTCTCTTTGTGTATTGACCTCTCTTTTGTTTGAGCACCTCCATAGCACTTTGTCATCACCTGTGAGTATTGTTTTTGGTTATGGTGTTTGTTTGATTGCTGGTGGGAAAAGGTGGAACCAAGACAAGTCGCCCATGGGCACACACTACCCGTAGGTAGACTTTGTTAACTACACTAGTTAGAACTGGGCGGACCACCCACTGTATTTTTGGTTAGTTAGCTGTTGTTAAAGTAGGCTAGTCTAGCTTAGGGTTTTTTTGAATACTTATTGTTTCTTTCCTTGGGTCCAGCTCAGCCCCTTTTCCTGCTCCCTCCATTACCGTGTGTTTATTAATAAACCCTGAGTTTGACGGTAGATTTCAGTTGTCATAGTTATTTTGTTCTCACTTAGTCACAATTAGAATTTGCATGAGTAATGTTACGGGTCTCATTACCATCCCCCCCCCCTAGACTGTCGGGCCAAAAGGGATTCGTAACATAAGTGGGGGCTCATCCGGGATATGTCTTTACTGACACCCATGCCGCTCATGTAGATTGTTGTAGTGGTATAGTTCAGTGTTGACCGTTATAGCTGAGATAGCATTAGTGTTTGCTATTTTTGTTGGCTCTTGTGAAGTAGTTAAGTTGGCTACTTTTGAGTTGAAGTCCTTTTTGGATGGCCCTTCGTGGGAGGTTTTTGATGTCAAATGTCAGAGTTGCTTTAATGACCTTGGCTGACCATTATTCAATATTGATTCCGCAGAGTTTAGATAAAGCGGAGGTTGAACAGCTGGTGTTGGGTGTATTGTTGGAAGAGCAGGTGCTTGTTACCGCTGCCTGAGCCTACTACCCCTGTAGCGGATGTTGCTGCTCCTGTAAGCCCATTGGTGTCTGATAATGAGGGCGAGGCTAAAACACCAGCCACATTGTCCTGTTTTGATCCACTCTCCCCACTATCAAACGGTGATGCCAGGAGGGATGTAGCACAGTTCCAACTGGAGGCGGAAGAGAGCCCAAATTAGGTGAGAGACTCTCCAGTTGGAGATGTGTAAAATTGAGGCAGAAAAAGAACGCGAACAGCGGCAGATGACATTAAAAATGCGCCAGATGGAACTGGAGGCAGAGACAGCGAGGCTAGCCTCCGGTCCTACTGTGCCTGTTTGTGAGCCGTCCTCACCAGCTGTGTCCTCAAACACGTTTGACATTAGTAGGCAGATTGCCTTAGTACCTTTGTTCAGAGAGTCAGAGGTTGACTCCTATTTTTGTGTATTTGAGCGTATAGCCGTAGCTTTGAAATGGCCTGAAGAGGTATGGTGCCTATTGCTTCAGTGTAAATTAACTGGTAAAGCCCAAGAGGTTTTGTCAGCGCTACCTCTGGAGGACAGTTTGAATTATGAAGTGGTCAAAGCTACTGTTTTTCGTGCCTATGAGCTTGTGCCTGAGGCATACCGACAGAGATTTAGGGCTCATAGAAAGTCTTCTAGTAAGACTTGTGGAATTTGCTAGAGACAAGGGAAATCTCTTTGATAAATGGCATGCTGCTAGTAAGGTAACTGATTTCAACTCTCTCCGGGAGTTAATCTTGTTGGAAGAGTTTAAAAATTGCTTACCCGAACGCATTGTAGTTTACCTAAACGAACAGAAAGTATCCTCCCTGGCGTTAGACGTTAGTCGCGTCTGTTGGCAGACGAGTTTGTGTTGACGCACGAGTGTTTTCGGCTCATACTGAGAGTAGAGCCACTGAGTTTCCTACCTTTAGCCCTAGTCGGCCAGCGGTAGTATATCACGCATGCCAGAAGAATGAGCGTCCCTGTTTCTATTGTCATAAAGTGGGACATATGATTAATGATTGCTTCATGCTTAAACGCAAACAAGGGATGCCTCTTCGTGCCAAGCCGCCAACAGGTGTTGGTCTAATTCGTACGGTTGTGAGGTCTGCAACAAAACAGGTGCCTCAGGGTAACTGCAGTTTGAAAGTCTCAGTCCCCGACCGCAGTTATGAACCATTCATTTGAGGGGTTTGTGTCCCTAACGAATGATGAAGCGTCTCAGCGTCCGGTTAAAATCCTTAGAGATACTGGTGCGGCGCAGTCGTTTATATTGTCTGTTGCCCTTATCTGACGATACATACTGTGGTTCCAGTGTGTTAGTGCAGGGTATTGAAATGGGTTTTGTCCCAGTGCCATTGCACTTTGTGAAAGTACACTCTGAGATAATCAGTGGAATATTCAGAGTGGGGGTACGTCCTATGTTGCCAGTGAAAGGTTGTGACCTTTATAATGGGTAACGATATTGCTTGAGGAAAGGTAGTACCCGTATTGGAAGTATTGGATAAAAGTGACCATTCTCTCTCAAATGAGTTGGCACAGAGTTATCCACATGTGTTCCCCGCTTGTGCTGTCACTCGTGCTCAGGCACGACCAGAGGGTGACGTGATAGATTTGTGGAACACTGTTCTGTTCAAAGAGGTTGATCAAGAGGATGGATTGTGTGATACCTCTGAGAAGCTGATCACCTCTGACAAACAGCCCAGGAAAGAATCAAAGAACGTTGAACTTATTGCTGATGCAATACAGTTACCAGTCACTTGATTGCTAACCAAAAGGTTGACAACAAGCTTGCTAAATGTTTTTCTAGTGTTGTGTCCTTGGAAGATGTAAAGAAGAAGAACGTGGCTTACTTCATTGAAGGTAATCTCCTCATGCGTAAATGGAAATCCCATGTTGACGCGGATGGAGATTGGAATGCTGTTTACCAAATAGTGATTCCTACAGCCTTTCAACAAAATGTATTATCCCTTGCTCATGATCACCAGTGGTCTGGTCATTTAGGAATTACAAAGACTTTTGATCGGATCCTTCGACATTTCTTTTGGCTGGGTTTAAAACAAGATGTGGCTCAGTTCTGTCGGACATGCCACACATGTCAGATAACAGGAAAACCAAATCGGGCTATTCCTCCAGCTCCTCTTTGTCCCATACCTGTCATAGGTGAACCATTCGAGCATGTGGTGGTTGATTGTGTCGGACCATTACCGAAGACAAAATCGGGTAACCAGTTTTTGTTAACGATAATGTGTATGGCTACAAGATACCCCGAGGCCATTCCTCTGAGAAGGATTACAGCTCCGATAGTGAGTAAAGCCTTAATAAAATTATTCACGACATTCGGGTTACCTAAGGTGGTACAAAGCGATCAAGGTACCAATTTCCTATCCAAGCTCTTCAAGCAGGTGTTAAAATCCTTGTCAATTACGCACCGTGTGTCAAGCGCCTATCACCCAGAGTCTCAGGGTGCGCTTGAAAGATGGCATCAGACACTGAAGTCTATGCTGCGTAAAAATTGTTTGGAATCTGAGAAAGATTGGGATGAGGGAGTTCCTCTAGTTTTGTTTGCTGCTCGTGAAACGGTGCAGGAGTCCCTAGGTTTCAGCCCGGCTGAACTAGTGTTTGGTCACACAGTGAGAGGACCAATGAAAGTCCTTAAAGAACAGTTCTTGTCCCAAGAGTTGTGTACGGGAGACGAGAATGTGTTGGACTACGTTAGTCGCTTTCGTGAGCGCCTACACCAAGCTTGTGCTCTCGCAAAGGAAGCTCTGTCTTCCTCACAGAGGAGCATGAAAAGACATTATGACAAAGAGGCTGTTTCTCGTCCACTACAGCCAGGTGACCAAGTACTGGTGTTATTACCTGTTCCAGGATCTTCACTGTCAGCTCGTTTCTCTGGTCCTTATTTAATTGAAAAGAAAATAAGTGAAACTGACTATGTGCTTCAAACTCCTGATAGACAACGCCAATCTCGTGTGTATCACATTAACATGTTGAAAGCTTACCACACCCGACCCATCACACAGTTAGAGAGTTCAAAAACAGAGGAAGGTACTGCTGTCTCCTCTGCTACTACTGCTATCATAGTGGACTGTCATATTGATGATGTTGATGGATTGGAGTTGCGCAATACTCAGCAGCAGTGTGTTAGATTGTCCAACTCAGAAATGCTGCTGTCTATCCAATCTGGTCTGGTTCATTTAACGGACGGACAGGCCGACGATATTGTGAGGCTACTACAGTTTTCCATGTCTCTTTAATGACGTTCCTACTCGCACAAACGTGTTGGAACATGACATTAATGTTGGAAATGCTACACCTATCAAGTAACACCCATATCGTATCAACGCTTCCAAGAGGAAGATAATGAGGGATGAGGTGAAATATTTGTTGGAGAATGACCTGGCTACGCCAAGTTCCAGCCTTTGGAGTTCTCCTTGCATTCTGGTTCCTAAACCTGATGGTACGTCCAGATTGTGTACGGATTATCGAAAGGTAAAATCTGTCACAATGCCAGATTCGTTCCCGTTACCCAGACTGGACGACTGTATCGACACTATTGGTGCTGCTAAGTATGTAACTAAGTTGGACCTCTTAAAAGGTTACTGGCAGGTTCCGTTAACTTCACGTGCTTCTGAGATTTCTGCCTTTGTGACCCCAGACAACTTCCTACAGTACTCAGTCATGGCTTTTGGGATGTGAAATGCACCAGCCACTTTCCAACGACTGGTTAACTCCGTATTAGCTGGCGTTCCTAATTGTAGTGCATACCTTGATGACCTAGTGATTTATTCGTCTGAGTGGTCAGATCATGTTGACTCTCTAAGGGTAGAATGTGAACGGTTGGCAGCTGCTTCTCTAACCCTGAACTTGGCAAAGTGAGAGTTAGGTAACAGTAGCCTTCCCAATCTCGGTAAAGAGGTTGGCGATGGATAGGTGCGCCCTGTTGATGCCAAGGTCTTGGCTATAACTGCATTCCCTGCACCTACCACCAGACGAGAGCTACGCCGCTTTTTAGGGATGGTTGGCTACTACCGTAGCTTCTGTAAAAATGTCTCTGCGGTAGTTGCTCCACTGACTGATTTGCTTAGTCCGGCTAGATCATTTGTGTGGTCCCCTGATTGTAAGAGCTTTTGAATCTGCGAAAGCACTCTTATGTAGTACACCTGTACTTGCTGCTCCGGATTTTGAACAACCATTCAAACTTGAGGTAGATGCTAGTGCCAGAGGTGCTGGTGCTGTTCTACTGCAGCAGGACAAGCGTGGAGTGGATCATCCCGTTTGTTATTTTTCCCGTAAATTTAATAAATGTCAAACAAACTATGCGACAATAGAACAAGAAGCTCTTGCTTTGTTGTTGGCTCTGCAATACTTTGAAGTATACATTGGTTCCAGTGCCCTACCAGTGATTGTATATACTGACCATAACCCCTTAGTTTTTCTCCACTGAATGTACAACCAGAACCAGCGCCTTATGCGTTGGGCGCTGATTGTACAGAATTATAATTTGGAGATCCGCCACAAAAAGGGTTCTGATAATGTGTTTGCGGATGCTTTCTCGTGTGTAATGATTGTTGTAAGGTTGACTTTGTTGTTGATCTTGTGAGTATTTATTGTAATACTGTGGTCGCAACCCCTAGGGTTGCTCTTTTAAGGGTGGGAGTGTTACGGATACAGGTATCCTGTGTGTATCCTGTGTTCTTTTCTCTCATTCTCCCCTCACAGGTGAAAATCATCACTCCCCAATCAGTCACCAATCCAATCATCAATCAGAAGACACACCTCCTCCTGTTTCCTACCCTATCACAGTTCCTTTCCCTTGGTTTAAAAACCCTATCATTTGTTTGCTCTAGAGCTCAATCTTTGTAATGCTATGTTGGTAGATCTCTGTTCTATATAGATTTCAAGCTCAATCTTTGTAATGCCATGTTGGTAGATCTCTATTCTTGATAGATTTCAGTAGCACAATCTCTTTGTAAATGCCATGTATGTAGATCTCTCTCTTTGTGTATTAATTAACCTCTTCTTTTGTTTGAGCACCTCCATAGCACTTTGTCATCACCTGTGAGTATTGTTTTGGTTATGGTGTTTGTTTGTTGCTGGTGGGAAAAGGGGAAACCAAGACAAGTCGCCCATGGGCATACACTACCCGTAGGTAAACTTTGTTAAACACACTAGTTAGAACTGGGTGGACCACCCACTGTATTTTTGGTTAGTTAGTTAGCTGTTGTTGAAATAGGCTAGTCTAGCTTAGGGGTGTTTTTGCATATTTGTTTCTTTCCTTGGGTCCAGCTCAGCCCCTTTTCCTGCCCCCCCCCCCCATTACCGTGTGTTTTACAATAAACCCTGAGTTTGACGGTATTATTTCGGTTGTCGTGGTTATTTCGTTCACTTTTACTTTGTCACTATTATAATTTACATGAGTTATGTTACGGGTCTCACTACCATCCCCCCTAGACTGTCGGGCCAAAAGAGATTCGTAACATAAGTGGGGGCTCATCCGGGATATGTCTTTACTGACACCCATGCCGCTCATGTAGATTGTTGTAGTGGTATAGTTCAGTGTTGAGCGTCATAGCTGAAGTAGCATTAGTGTTTGCTATTTTCGTTGGCTCTTGTGAAGTAGTGTAAGATGGCTACTTTTGATTTGAAGTCCTTTTTGGATAATCCTTCGTGGGAGGTTTTTGATAAATGTCGTAGAGTTGATTTAATGACCTTGGCTGACCATTACTCAATATCGATTCCGCAGAGTGTAGTTAAGGCGGAGGTTAAACAGCTAGTGTTAAATGTATTGTTGGAAGAGCAGGTGCTTGTGTTACCGCTGCCTGAGCATACTACCACTGTAGGGGATGTTGCTGCGCCTGTAAGCCCAATGGTGTCTGATAATGAGGGCGAGGCTAAAACACCAGCCACATTGTCCCATTTTGATCCACTCTCCCCACTGTCAAACGGTGATGCCAGAAGGGATGTCTGTTTAGCACAGTTCCAACTAGAGGTGGAAGAGAGAGCCCAAATTAGGCGAGAGACTCTCCAGTTGGAGATGTGTAAAATTGAGGCAGAAAAAGAACGAGAACAACGGCAGATGATGTGTAAAATTGAGGCAGAAAGAGAACAGCGGCAGATGACGTTTAAAATGCGCCAGATGGAACTGGAGGCAGAGACAGCGAGGCTAGCCTTCGTTCCTACTGTGCCTGTTTGTGAGCCGTCCTCACCTGCTGTGTCCTCAAACACATTTGACATTAGTAGGCAGATAGCCTTAGTACCTTTGTTCAGAGAGTCAGAGGTTGACTCCTATTTTTGTGTATTTGAGCGTATAGCCGTAGCATTGAAGTGGCCTGAAGAGGTATGGTGCCTATTACTTCAGTGTAAATTAACTGGTAAAGCCCAAGAGGTTTTGTCAGCGCTACCTCTGGAGGACAGTTTGAATTATGAAGTGGTCAAAGCTACTGTTCTTCGTGCCTATGAGCTTGTGCCTGAGGCATACCGACAGAGATTTAGGTCTCATAGAAAGTCTTCTAGTAAGACTTATGTGGAATTTGCTAGAGACAAGGGAAATCTGTTTGATAAATGGCATGCTGCTAGTAAGGTAACTGATTTCAACTCTCTCCGGGAGTTAATCTTGTTGGAAGAGTTTAAAAATTGCTTACCCGAACGCATTGTAGTTTACCTAAACGAACAGAAAGTATCCTCCCTGGCAGAAGCGTCTGTGTTGGCAGACGAGTTTGTGTTGACGCACAAGAGTGTGTTTTCGGCTCAAACTGAGAGTAGAACCACTGAGTTTCCTACCTTTAGCCCTAGTCGGCCCGCAGTAGTATATCAAGCACGCCAGAAGAATGAGCGTTCCTGTTTCTATTGTCATAAAGTGGGACATATGATTAATGATTGCTTCCTGCTTAAACGCAAACAAGGGATGCCTCTTCGTGCCAAGCCTACACTCTGAGATAATCAGTGGAATATTCAGAGTGGGGGTACGTCCTAAGTTGCCAGTGAAAGGTGTGACCTTTATAATGGGTAACGATATTGCCGGAGGAAAGGTAGTACCCGTATTGGAAGTATTGGATAAAAGTGACCACTCTCTCTCGAATGAGTTGGCACAGAGTTATCCACATGTGTTCCCCGCTTGTGCTGTCACTCGTGCTCAGGCACTACAAGAGGGTGACGTGATAGATTTGTCAAACACTGTTCTGTTCAAAGAGGATGATCAAGAGGATGGATTGTGTGATACCTCTGAGAAGCTGATCACCTCTGACAAACAGCCCAGGAAAGAATCAAAGTACGTTGAAGTTATTGCTGATGCAATACAATTACCAGTCACTCGTGAGCAGCTGATTGCTAACCAAAAGGTTGACAACAAGCTTGCTAAATGTTTTTCTAGTGTTGTCTCGTTAGAAGAGGTGAAGAAGAAGAATGTGGCTTACTTCATTGATGGTAATCTCCTCATGCGTAAATGGAAATCCCATGTTGATGCAGGTGGAGATTGGAATGCTGTTTACCAAATAGTGATTCCTACAGCCTTTCGACAGAATGTGTTATCCCTTGCTCATGATCACCAGTGGTCTGGTCATTTAGGAATTACAAAGACGTATGATCGGATCCTTCGACATTTCTTTTGGCCAGGTTTAAAACAAGATGTGGCTCAGTTCTGTCGGACATGCCACACCTGTCAGATAACAGGAAAACCAAATCAGGTTATTCCTCCCGCTCCTCTGTGTCCTATACCTGTCATAGGTGAACCATTTGAGCATGTGGTGGTTGATTGTGTCGGACCGTTACCGAAGACAAAATCGGGTAACCAGTTTTTGTTAACGATAATGTGTATGGCTACAAGATACCCCGAGGCTATTCCTCTGAGAAGGATTACAGCTCCGATAGTGAGTAAAGCCTTAATAAAATTCTTCACGACATTCGGGTTACCTAAGGTGGTACAAAGCGATCAAGGTACCAATTTCCTATCCAAGCTCTTCAAGCAGGTGTTGAAATCCTTATCAATTACGCACCGTGTATCAAGCGCCTATCACCCAGAGTCTCAGGGTGCGCTTGAAAGATGGCATCAGACACTGAAGTCTATGCTACGTAAAAATTGTTTGGAATCTGAGAAAGATTGGGATGAGGGAGTTCCTCTAGTTTTGTTTGCTGCTCGTGAAACTGTGCAGGAGTCCCTAGGTTTCAGCCCGGCTGAACTAGTGTTTGGTCACACAGTAAGAGGACCAATGAAAGTCCTTAAAGAACAGTTCTTGTCCCAAGAGTTGTGTACCGGAGATGAGAATGTGTTGGACTATGTTAGTCGCTTTCGTGAGCGCCTACACCAGGCTTGTGCTCTTGCAAAGGAAGCTCTGTCTTCCTCACAGAGGCGCATGAAAAGACACTATGATAAAGAGGCTGTTTCTCGTCCACTACAGCCAGGTGACCAAGTACTGGTGTTATTACCTGTTCCAGGATCTTCACTGTCAGCTCGTTTCTCTGGTCCTTATTTAATTGAAAATAAAATAAGTGAAACTGACTATGTGCTTCAAACTCCTGATAGACAACGCCAATCTCGTGTGTGTCACATTAACATGTTGAAAGCTTACCACACCCGACCCATCACACAGTTAGATAGTTCAAACACAGAGGAAGGTACTGCTGTCTCCTCTGCTACTACTGCGATGATAGTGGACTGTCATATTGATGATGATGGCTTAGAGTTGCGCAATACTCAGCAGCAGTGTGTTAGATTGCCCAACTCAGAAATGCTGCTGTCTATCCAGTCAGGTCTGGTTCATTTAACGGATGGACAGACTAATGATATTGTGAGGCTACTACACAGTTTTCCATGTCTCTTTAATGACGTTCCTACTCGCACAAATGTGTTGGAACATGACATTAATGTTGGAAATGCTACACCTATCAAGCAACACCCATATCGTATCAACGCTTCCAAGAGGAAGATAATGAGGGATGAGGTGAGATATTTGTTGGAGAATGACCTGGCTAAGCCAAGTTCAAGCCCTTGGAGTTCTCCTTGCATTCTGGTTCCTAAACCTGATGGTACGTCCAGGTTATGTACGGATTATCGAAAGGTAAATTCTGTCACAATGCCAGATTCGTTCCCGTTACCCAGACTGGACGACTGTATCGACACTATTGGTGCTGCTAAGTATGTGACCAAGTTGGACCTCTTAAAAGGTTACTGGCAGGTTCCGTTAACTTCACGTGCTTCTGAGATTTCTGCCTTTGTGACCCCAGACAACTTCCTTCAGTACTCAGTCATGGCTTTTGGGATGCGAAATGCACCAGCCACTTTCCAACGACTGGTTAACTCTGTATTAGCTGGCGTTCCTAATTGTAGTGCATACCTTGATGACCTAGTGATTTATTCGTCTACGTGGTCAGATCATGTTGACTTGCTAAGGGTAGTATGTGAACGGTTGGCAGCTGCTTCTCTAACCCTGAACTTGGCAAAGTGCGAGTTTGGGAAGGCTACTGTTACCTATCTCGGTAAAGAGGTTGGCCATGGACAGGTGCGCCCTGTTGATGCCAAGGTCTTGGCTATAACTGCATTCCCTGCACCTACCACTAGACGAGAGCTACGCCGCTTTTTAGGGATGGTTGGCTATTACCGTAGCTTCTGTAAAAATTTCTCTGCGGTAGTTGCTCCATTGACTGATTTGCTCAGTCCGGCAAGACCATTTGTGTTGTCCCCTGATTGTAAGAGAGCTTTTGAATCAGCGAAAGCACTCTTATGTAGTACCCCTGTACTTGCTGCTCCGGATTTTGAACAACCGTTCAAGCTTGAGGTAGATGCTAGTGCCAGAGGTGCTGGTGCTGTTCTACTGCAGCAGGACAAGAGTGGAGTAGATCATCCCGTTTGTTATTTTTCACGTAAATTTAATAAATGTCAAACAAACTATGCGACAATAGAACAAGAAGCTCTTGCTTTGTTGTTGGCTCTGCAATACTTTGAAGTATACATTGGTTCCAGTGCCCTACCAGTGATTGTGTATACTGACCATAACCCCTTAGTTTTTCTCCACCGAATGTACAACCAGAACCAGCGCCTTATGCGTTGGGCGCTGATTGTACAAAATTATAATTTGGAGATCCGCCACAAAAAGGGTTCAGATAATGTGTTGGCAGATGCTTTGTCTCGTGTGTAAAAATGATTTTTGTATGTTTTGGCAAGGTTGACGTTGTTGTAGGTATTAATTTTGTTGTGAGTATTAATTGTAATACTGTGGTCGCAATCCCTAGGGTTGCTCTTTTAAGGGTGGGAGTGTTACGGATACAGGTATCCTGTGTCTGTGTGTATCCTGTGTGTTTCTTTTCTCTCCGTCTCCCCTCACAGGTGAAAGTCATCACTCCCCAATCAGTCAACAATCAACCCATCAATCAGAAGACACACCTCCTCCTGTTTCCTACCCTATCACAGTTCCTTTCCCTTGGTTTAAAAACCCTATCATTTGTTTGCTCTAGAGCTCAATCTTTGTAATGCTATGTTGGTAGATCTCTGTTCTATATAGATTTCAAGCTCAATCTTTGTAATGCCATGTTGGTAGATCTCTATTCTTGATAGATTTCAGTAGCACAATCTCTTTGTAAATGCCATGTATGTAGATCTCTCTCTTTGTGTATTAATTAACCTCTTCTTTTGTTTGAGCACCTCCATAGCACTTTGTCATCACCTGTGAGTATTGTTTTGGTTATGGTGTTTGTTTGTTGCTGGTGGGAAAAGGGGAAACCAAGACAAGTCGCCCATGGGCATACACTACCCGTAGGTAAACTTTGTTACTAACACTAGTTAGAACTGGGTGGACCACCCACTGTATTTTTGGTTAGTTAGTTAGCTGTTGTTGAAATAGGCTAGTCTAGCTTAGGGGTGTTTTTGCATATTTGTTTCTTTCCTTGGGTCCAGCTCAGCCCCTTTTCCTGCCCCCCCCCCCCCCATTACCGTGTGTTTTACAATAAACCCTGAGTTTGACGGTATTATTTCGGTTGTCGTGGTTATTTCGTTCACTTTTACTTTGTCACTATTATAATTTACATGAGTTATGTTACGGGTCTCACTACCATCCCCCCTAGACTGTCGGGCAAAAAGAGATTCGTAACAATTACGTTAACACCTTGTTGCAAACTGGATGCATGTTTTGGAATATGTTTTATTCCGTGCAGGCATTCTTCTTTCACTTCCCAATTAGGTTGGTATTGTGGAGTAACTACAATGTTGTTGATCCATCCTCAGTTTTCTCCGATCACAGCCATTGAACTCTGTAACTGCTTTAAAGTCACCATTGGCTTAATGGTGAAATCCCTGAGCAGTTTATTTCCTCTCTGTCACGCCCTGGCCATAGAGAGGCTTTTATTCTCTATTTTGGTTAGGCCAGGGTGTGACTAGGGTGGGCATTCTATGTGTTGAATTTCTGTGTTTGGCCAGTGTGGTTCTCAGAGGCAGCTGTCTATCATTGTCTCTGAGAACCATACTTAGGTAGCCTTTTTCCACTGGTGTGGGTAGTTATTTTCTGTTTAGTGTGTTTTGCACCTGACGGCGCTGTTTCGGTTGTTCTTTTGTTACTTGTTGTATTTAGTGTTCAGTTTAATAAATAACATGAACACGTACCACACTACACCTTGGTCCTCACCTTCTTCCACCAACGGCCGTTACAGAACTACCCACCACCAAAGGACCAAACAGCATGGTAAGGAGGAGCAGCGCTATCTGGAGAAATGGACATGGGAGGAGATACTGGAAGGAAAGGGACCCTGGGCACAGGCTGGGGAGCCGTCCACAGGAGGAACTGGAGGCAGCTAAGGCTGAGCGGCAAGACTATGAGGAGTTGGCACAGCTGGCAAGGAAGCCTGAGAGGCAGCCCAAAAAAAATTATTGGGGGAGGCACATGGGGAGTGTGGAAGAGTCAGGATTCAGACCTGAGCCAACTCCCCGTGCTTAGCGTAAGGAGCCGAGGATGGAACCAGAGCCAGTCGGGGTGGAATTGGAGGTGAGCGACGGGAGCAAAGCAGAGACAGTGAAGGAGTTAATGGGGAGATTGGAGGAGAGCGTAATGAGGTAGTTGCTGTGTTGGTACATGAGGCACAGCATCTGCCCGACGGAGCGTGTCTGGGAATTGATGTCACCTGAGTCAGCTCTCCATACTCGTCCTGTGGTGCGTTTGGTGAAGACTGTGCAGCTCTCCAAGACATGCCTCCCATGGTGGGCAACTTACTGGTCAGGCACCTTGTTATGCGGTGGAGCACACGGTGTCTCCAGTACGCATTCTTAGCCCAGTGCGCTACATCCCAGCTCCCCGCATCTGCCGGGCTAGGGAGAGGATCCAGCCAGGATGGATTGTGCCAGCCCTGCTCTCCAGACCTCTAGTGCATCCCCTCGGGCCAGGATATCCTGCATCGGCGCTGCGCACTGTCTCCCGTGTGTCTGCACAGCCCAGTGCGTCCTGTGCCTGCGCCCTGCACGTGCCTGGCTAAAATCACCATCCAGCCAGGACGGGTTGTGCAAGCCCTTAGTTCGAGACCTCCAGTACGCCTCCACGGCCCGGTCTATCCTGTGCCTACAAGGACCAGGCTGTCTCTCCGTCTCCTCCCTCCAGAGTCGCCCGCCTGTCCGGTGCTGCCAGAGTCGCCCGCCTGTCCGGTGCTGCCAGAGTCGCCCGCCTGTCCGGTGCTGCCAGAGTCGCCCGCCTGTCCGGTGCTGCCAGAGTCGCCCGCCTGTCCGGTGCTGCCAGAGTCGCCCCTGTCCTGCGCTGCCAGAGACACTTTCTGAAGGCAATGTATGTACAAGTTATACATGTGTAACAGATACAAAAATTACTTTTTGGGGTCTTTCTTGTGAAATGTACAGTATGGGAATGTTTAGACTTTTCTTTGCCCAGGTGCAGCCCCTGACCTCTTCTTCAGCCAGCAGTCCTTGGATGAGTCCTTCAGTGAAACAAGAACAGTTGAACCATGTGAGTGTATATGCTATATCAAATCAAACTTTATTTGTCACCTATGAGGAATACAGCAAGTGTAGAACTTACTTACAAGCCCTTAACCAACAGTGCAGTTCAAGAAGAGTTAAGAAAATATTTACCAAATAATCAAAAGTAAAACAAATATAAAAAATAACATGACAATAACGAGGCTATATACAGGGGGTACCGTTACTGAGTCAGTGTGCGGGGGCACAGGTTTGAGGTCATTTGTACATGTAGGTAGGGGTGAAGTGACTATGCTATACAGAAAATACCCGAGCTCTGAAGCAAGCTTCCAGAAAATTGGAATGGAAATGGCGCCACACCAAACTGGAAGTCTTCCGACTAGCTTGGAAAGACAGTACCGAAGAGCCCTTACTGCTGCTCGATCGTCCTATTTTTCCAACTTAATTGAGGAACAATCCAAAATATATTTTTGATATTGTCGCAAAGCTAACTAAAAAGCAGCATTCCCCAAGTGAAGATGGCTTTCACTTCAGCAGTAATAAATTCATGAACTTCTGAGGAAAAGATCATGATTATTAGAAAGCAAATTATGGACTCTTTAAATCTGCGTATTCCTTCAAAGCTCAGTCCTGAGTCTGCACAACTCTGCCAGGACCTAGGATCAAGAGACACAAGTTGTTTAGTACTATGTCACTTGACACAATGATGAAAATAAACATGGCCTCTAAACCTTCAAGCTGCATACAGGACCCTATTCCAATTAAACTACTGAAAGAGCTGCTTCCTATGCTTGGCCCTCCTATGTTCAACATGAATAGCTCTCTATCCACCGGCTGTGTACCAAGCTCACTAAAAGTGGCAGTAATAAAGCCTCTTGAAAAAGCCAAACCTTGACCCATAAAATATAAAAAACTATCGGCCTATATCGAATCTTCCATTCCTCTCAATTTTTAGAAAAGGCTGTTGCGCAGCAACTCCTGAAGACAAACAATGTATACGAAGTGCTTCAGTCTGGTTTTAGACCCCATCATAGCACTGAGACTGCACTTGTGAAGGTGGTAAATTACCTTTTAATGGCATCAGACCGAGGCTCTGCATCTGTCCTCGTGCTCCTAGACCTTAGTGCTGCTTTTGATCGATCGATCACCACATTCTTTTGGAGAGATTGGAAACCCAAATTGGTCTACACGGACAAGTTCTGGCCTGGTTTAGATCTTATCTGTCGGAAAGATATCAGTTTGTCTCTGTGAATGTCTTGTCTTCTGACAAATCAACTGTAAATTTGTGTTCCTCAAGGTTCCGTTTTAGGACCACTATTGTTTTCACTATATATTTTACCTCTTGGGGATGTCATTCAAAAACATAATGTTAACTTTCACTGCTATGCGGATGAGACACAGCTGAACATTTCAATGAAACATGGTGAAGCCCCAAAATTGCCCTCGCTAGAAGCCTGTGTTTCAGACATAAGGAAGTGGATGGCTGCAAACTTTCTACTTTTAAACTCGGACAAAACAGAGATGCTTGTTCTAGGTCCCAAGAAACAAAGATCTTCTGTTGAATCTGACAATTAATCTTAATGGTTGTACAGTCGTCTCAAATAAAACTGAAGGACCTCGGCGTTACTCTGGACCCTGATCTCTTTTGACGAACATATCAAGACTGTTTCAACGACAGCTTTTTTCCATCTACGTCACATTACAAAAATCTGAAATTTCTGTCCAAAAATGATGCAGAAAAATTAATCCATGCTTTTGTTACTTCTAGATTAGACTACTGTAATGCTCTACTTCCCGGCTACCCGGATAAAGCACTAAATAAACTTCAGTTAGTGCTAAATACGGCTGCTAGAATCCTGACTAGAACCAAAAAATGTGATCATATTATTCCAGTGCTAGCCTCCCTACACTGGCTTCCTGTCAAGGCAAGGGCTGATTTCAAGGTTTTACTGCTAACCTACAAAGCATTACATGGGCTTGCTCCTACCTCTCTTTCTGATTTGGTCCTGCCGTACATACCTACACGTACGCTACGGTCACAAGACGCAGGCCTCCTAATTGTCCCTAGAATTTCTAAGCAAACAGCTGGAGGCAGGGATTTCTCCTATAGAGCTCCATTTTTATGGAATGGTCTGCCTACCCATGTGAGAGACGCAGACTTGGTCTCAACCTTTAAGTCTTTACTGAAGACTCATCTCTTCAGTGGGTCATATGATTGAGTGTTGTCTGGCCCAGGAGTGTGAAGGTGAACGGAAAGGCTCTGGAGCAACGAACCGCCCTTGCTGTCTCTGCCTGGCCGGTTCCCCTCTTTCCACTGGGATTCTCTGCCTCTAACCCTATTACAGGGGCTGAGTCACTGGCTTACTGGTGCTCTTTCATGCCGTCCCTAGGAGGGGTGCGTCACTTGAGTGGGTTGAGTCATTGATGTGATCTTCCTGACTGGGTTGGTCTCTTCCCCCCCCCCTTGGGCTGTGCCGTGGCGGAGATCTTTGTGGGCTATACTCGGACTTGTCTCAGGATGGTAAGTTGGTGGTTGAAGATCGCTCTCTCGCTCGCTCGCTCTCTCAGGACTACCTGGCCGTGCTACTGCTCCAGTTTCAACTCTTCTGCCTGCGGCTGTGGAATCCTGACCTGTTCACCGGATGTTGTATCTGTCCCAGACCTATTATTTGACCATGCTGGTCATTTATGAACATTATAACAGAACATGGCCAAGATGTTCAAATCTCCACCTGGCACAGCCAGAAGGACTGGCCACCCCTCATAGCCTGGTTCCTCTCGGTTTCTTCCTAGGTTTTTGGCCTTTCTAGGGAGTTTTTCCTAGCCACTGTGCTTCAACTCATGCATTGCTTGCTTTTTGGGGTTTTAGGCTGGGTTTCTATACAGCACTTTGAGATATCAGCTGATGTACGAAGGGCTATATAAATAGATTTGATTTATGCAGTATACAAAACAAATGGAGGAGGAGGGGGGTGTGTCAATGTAGTAGTCCGGTGGCCATTTGTGACGTATCCTTCATGGTTTAGTGTAAATCAATCTAATATTGTAATATTGAGCATGGCCAAAGCCATTTGTCACTTGTGGTAGTTTGTTTATATTATCCAAATTAACCACATGTGCCCCTATTCAACAGCTCACTGCTCACAGGGATTCCTGGTTGACAAAGACTCTGGTGGGAACGACATTCTGATGGCATATGAACGGGACCACCATCATTGCCAGCTTGCCTGCACTCAGAACCCTGGGTGTTCCTACTTCAGCTACGCGGTTAAAGAGTATAATCTATTTGAGTATTTGGGTTGCCTGTTTGGGTGGTGGTCACCACTTGTTTTGGTAAATAGTTGATGGATGGGGCTAGAGAAATCACTATGGATTCAAGGACTGACTATCCATGAGACACAATTGTGTCAAATGGTCTGGATGTCCTTTTGGTGGTGGATCATTCTTGAAACACACAGGAAACTGTTGAGCTTGAGAAACCGTGCAGGGATGTAGCTCTTGACACAAACAAACAGATGTACCTGGCACCTACCATACCCTGTTCAAAGGCACTTAAATATTTTGTCTTGACCATTCACCCTCTATACGGCCCACATACGCAATTCATGTCTCAATTGTCTCAAGGCTTAAAAATCCTTGTTTTACCTGTCTCCTCCCCTTCATCTACACTGATTTAAGTGTATTTAACAGGTGACATCAATAAGGGATCATATCTTTCACCTGATCAGTCTGTCATGGAAAAGGTAACTAATGTTTTGTATATTCAGTGTATTTCAACAATCCTTCCTCCAAATGACCATTATATGGATTATATTTAGTGAACATCCAAATGAGTTCTGAACTTTTTGGGTTCTAGATTCATGAGGAATCACCCCTGTGCTTTGTCTGTCCACACAAGCCCATCAGTTGAGATACCAGTGTTTACTCTGGGTAGTGAGGGGAGGAGCCACCATCTTCAATGCTGAGGACCAGATAGCAGCTCTGAGAACAGTGTCAGCACAGAGCCTCACTGACGCTGTCTGGGCCCACTGCCAATACTGGGCTATTTGAATACACCAAATGCAAAGTGTTGTTCAGGGACAAAGTGCAAAAGTATGGGTTTTGAGAGATTGCACAAGTTCATGGCACATTGTGTGCCAGAAAATTAAGTTGATTTTGCATCCCTTCTCTCACTTGTCTGATTTTTGTAAACTACTACTCCGAAGTAATGAAAACACTTTACTTGAAGAGGATTAGTAATTCTTAACACCTTGGTACAGTACATTTCAAATAATGTAATCCTTATCAGTTACAGTATCCTTTGACAACCGTCTAGATACATGTATTTAACATCAATGTCCGTGTCTTTCAGGACATTTAAGACAATTGTGTATCTTCTGTCCATAGGCACACAATCAAACTCGGAGCTTAAATGTTACATGGGTCGAGGTTCATTGACGTGGGAGGGGGCACTGGGAGCTTGCCGAGCCAATGGAGATGACTTAGCGAGCATCCTCACCCAAGAGGATTACACAGCATTCCAAAGCATAACAAAGACACAGCAGTTTGAAATGTGGATTGGACTCTACTGGAAGACTTCTACCAGAATGCGGCAGTGGTCCAATGGGGACTTATTCCCATACTGTGTGTCTGAGCCTCAACTGGGTGCTAGTAACTGCTGCTCCCTGACCCGTCAGGGCCATGGACAGACTGAACACGCCTCCCTGGACAAGAGAGACTGCTCTCTGAAGAGACCATTTCTTTTGCACTGGACAAGAGGAATAGCTATGTAAAAATGCTGTTCATTGACTACAGTTCAGCATTGAACACCATAGTAACCTCCAAACTCGTCAATAAGCTCGAGACCCTGGGTCTCGACCCAGCCCTTTGCAACTGAGTCCTGGACTTTCTGACTGGCCGCCCACCAGGTGGTCAAGGCAGGAAACAACATCTCCACCCCGCTGATCCTCAACACTGGGGCCTTAATTCTCTTTTCTAGAAGGATGGGAAGGATAAGATCAGACAGCCACTCAAATGAGATGCAGCCCTCTCCTGTACTCCCTGTCCACCCATGAGTGCGTGGCCATGCACGCTTCCAACTCAATCATCAAGTTTGCAGACGACACTACAGTGGTAGGCCTGATTACCAACAAAGACAAGACGGCCTACAGGGTGGAGATGAGGGCCATTGGAGTGGTGTCAGGAAAATAACCTCCCACTCAACGTCAACAAAACAAAGGAGATGATCGTGGACTTCAGGAAACAGCAGAGGGAGCCCCCCCCCATCCAGTTCCTCGGCATACACATCACGGACAAACTGAAATGGTCAACCCACACAGACCGTGTGGTGAAGGCGTAATAGCGCCTCTTCAACCTCAGGAGGCTGAAGAAATGTGGCTTCTCATCTAAAACACTCAAACATTTACAGATGCACAAACGAGAGCATCCTGTCAGGCTGTATTACCGCCTGGTACGGCAATTGCACCGCTCTCAAACGCAAGGCTCTTCAGAGGGTAGTGCGGTCTGCACAACGCATCACCGGGGGCAAACTACCTGCCCTCCAGGACACCTACAGCGCCCGATGTCACAGGAAGGCCAAAAAGATAATCAAGGACAACAACCACCCGAGCCACCCCCTAAGATATAGGGTGAAGTCAGTACAGATGTATCAAAGCTGGGACCGAGAGACTGAAAAACAGCTATCTCAAGGCGTTCAGACTGTTAAACAGCCATCACTCACATAGAGGCTGCTGCCAACATAGACTCAAATCTCTGGCCACTTAAATAGACTTAATAAAGGTATCACTAGACACTTTAAATAACACCACTTTAATAATGTTTACATATCCTACATTACTCATCACATGTGTATATACTGTATTCTATACCATCTACTGCATCTTGCCTATGCCGCACGGCCGTTGCTCATCCATATATATATTTATATGTACATATTCTAGTCATCCCTTTACATTTGTGTGTGTATAAGGTAGATGTGGATTTGTTAGATATTACTGTATAGTCGGAACTAGAAGCACAAGCATTTCGCTTCACTCGCATTAACTTCTGCTAACCATGTGTATGTGACCAATAAAATTTGATTTGACGTAAGACTGCCATCTTTTATTGAACAGATAGAGAGAGGAAAATACAGGCAGAGGTTGAGTCAAAGGGCACTAGACTGGATTCAAACCTTTTCTGTCACCATAGATGTGTTCCAGAGGCTGTGGCATTACCACTAGACCAGACAGGACATAAGACTGCCATCTTATTGGGGGATGTAATATAGGAACAGCATTTTACCCCCAACAGGGTCCCACTACAGCAAACACTGCCACATGTCAGACACAGAGATGCTACATGTAGCCTACTCCAGTCACATTTCTCTCCCCACCTTTCAGATATATGTGGTCATGTGGTTTCTATTATGAGATAATAGTTCCATACTGGTAAACATAGAACACAGTCTTGCAGCTACACAGTTCTAAAGTAATTTACAGCCTTTAAAGGACAGTGGAAGAAAAGTAACTTATTGTAAATAAGCTGAATCTCATTTGAGTGGCTGTCTGATCTTATCATTCCTATGTCCTTCTAGAAAAGAGAATCAAGCAGACCATTGTAATGATGTCTCTGAAATCTAACACAGGAGCTGACCTCAATGACCCAGTGGTAAAGGAACAGATGTTGGAGCAGGTACAGTAGTCCGACATCTCCAACATCAGAAATCAACGTCATCCTCACTCATTTCACTCTTCTCATATGATCGCAAGTTTATATTCCTATGAATCATATTATTAAACTCTGATGCTTGATTAAAATAGGAGGGCTGCTGGCTTTATCTGGTTTGATCACATCTCACTGATCAGAAAGGAGTTTATGAAGAATGGGAACATAATCCAAACCCTACGCTGGAGAGAACTGCTGAATGGAGACGTTTAATGCAAAACAGTTCAACCTGCTAGCCCTCTAAGCACTTTTTTTGTGTCAGTCATGAAAATGACCCTCCTAATGTTTAGTCTGTTCTTTAGATTCCCTTGTACAGTGTTAGGTTTTGCATCCCATTGACAGTATGGAAATGAAGTAGTGTGTTTTCTTACAGTAGGTCAGTGTATGCAGAGGACGAGCCATGAAAGTGCAACTGGACATGGATGGAAGTTCTAGGAATACTAAAATAGTCAAGCTTACTGTAAGTAATCCTAGTACCTCATAACATATTATATAAATAACATTATTTTAGTTCACAGACAATGATTTTCAAATACAAGTTGTTTTTGTTCCAAGGTTTTTTTAAACATCGAATGATAATCTATGATTTGTTGGTGTATGAATGTAATAATAAAGTGTGTTGTACAGGGCAATTCGATTAGTGAAGAGAGGAGGAATAAAAGGGACATTTGTGATTTTTGAAGTTTAAACATGTATAGTAACATGTTTTAGTGAGGGATTTGCAGAGTGTAAAATTCTTCATAATGAGATATGTTGCACACTTTTCATGGACTTGTAGGGTTACAGTTGATTTTGGGGGTCTTCTAAAGGCCCCCACCATTGATTATGTTATTAATTTGCTTATGTGCCATTGTACTTATGCTCACTGTATCGCTGAATATTGAGGCCTCTCTCTGTGTCTAGCTCTCTGCCCGGTGTCTGTGAGAAAGGTGAGAAAAGGGACTGAGGGTGATAGCGAGAGACAGCTTCTGTTTTTCTCTGAAGCAAGGGCAGATTTGCATACCGCTGAGACAGGTTCTCAGAAACCTTGTGTTAAGAATAACTTGTTCTTTAAGCTGCACATGCAGGGTTTGACATAGGATAAGGCGTGATCTCAGGTAGATAAGATGCTGTCTTTCTATTGTCCGGGGCAGAACTCAGGAGAGACATCAGTTGTATGTTGATATTTGACTTCTGTCTACAACTGTATTCTAATTAAAATATCTTATTTTTTTAGTCTTGGTCTTTAGTCTTGGTACACTACAACTCTACTCTAACCTGGTCTTGCAAGCCACTTCATCAGTTTATTTCATTCACACTCACTTATGGATGTTACTGTCGACATTCTTAAATAAAATGTTTGATTAGTGACAACCGTATTACCATAATTTTCAGCCTCTAGCATGAATGGTGAGATGGAGGCACAAATCGAAACAATGTAGAACTATGTGCCCACATCATGGTGGTATGGTTCAGAGAACTGTAAAGATGGAGACTGTTGTAAACATCATTATAATAATTAGGTGGGTGCGTGTGATTGTCCTATTTCATACATGAATTGGAAATATGCTGTTTTTGCATATCCCATATTTTGAGACACCCTCAGAGAGTGGGGTCACAGCCGGAGATCAGCCATTATTGACAGTGACCCTGGTGTGCAATTAGGGTTAAGTACCTTGCTCAAGGGCACATTGACCGATTTTCACCAAGTTGGATTGGGGATTCAAAACAGCAACCTTTCCGTTACTGGCCCAACACTCTTTACCACTAGTATACCTACCGTTATGGGTGTGACCGTTTAACAGATATGCATGTCATGAACCTAATCAAGATTTGGATATTATAATTTTCCCTGGTGTGATGGTTTGTTGACTGTGTCAGCTATTACAGCTAACACTGGCTCATGGATAGCAGGGGAGAGGTGTGGGGTTCTTGCCCTTATTCATGTAGTTGATGGCTGTTATACATTAATCAACTTGATAAACCAAGTCATCATGTTGGCCTAATTATTTTGCAAATGCTTTTATCCAAATCAACAGAGACAAGGAAGTAAAACCACATCCTAACGACTTCTTCTCTAGCACTGAACTCCAATAAATAAGCTATCAGCATGGACTACAACGTGTCCAATCTTCACATCCTGAACCAGTATTGTTCACTTTAAAATGCTACTTCACATCCTCAAACCAGTATTATTCTCTTTAACATCCTACTTCACATCCTGAACCAGTATTGTTCTCTTTAAAATGCTACTTCACATCCTCAAACCAGTATTATTCTCTTTAAAATGCTACTTCACATCCTGAAACCAGTATTATTCTCACGGGGCTTGTGGCTCTGTGAGAATGCTTTTTGGACAAGCTTGTGACTCTGAGCATTCCTTCTCCTTCTTGCTCTTTTTGTGCGTTGTCTTTGGCCTCCTCAGCATGTGTGGCTGGTAGATCTGGAAGAGCTCTGGAGGTGTGTTTTGTTCCTCCGTGTCTCCTCTGCCTGAGCCCGTTTCCACCACATAGGAGCGTGGAGCATCCACTTTCCTCAGCACTACTATTGTTGTCTTTGAGTTTGTAATCCACACACCTTGACCTTCTGTCATCTCTGGCTTCCCCGTAGCACGATGTCTCCGATTAAAGTCTCCGGGTTTGTGTTTGTCTCAGCCGTTTGTCCCTCTCAGTGAAGGCCTTCCTGTTAGGCCATCGGGGTTTGAGCTGAGCTGGCAAGACAGGCAACGGGGAGCGTAGCCTCCTGCCCATCAGGAACTCGGCAGGCGACGGCCCATGATGATGTGGTGTAACTCTAAGCTAACAGAGATCTGTATGGATCCTTGTTCATTTTCAGCAGTCCCTTGACTGTTTTTACAGCTCTCTCTGCCTCACCGTTGCTCTGTGCAGTGTAGGGGCTTCTGGTCACATGTAAAGTCATATACTGCGGCAAAAGCAGAAAAGCAGCTTGCTGATAACTGGGGAGTGTTATCTGTAACCAGGACCTCAGCGACCACTTACCTGGAAAAAAATTGACTTTAATCCATTGATAACACTAGCTGATGTGGTTATGGGTGTCTTTGCTATTTCAATGTATCTTGAGTAGTAATCGACCACTAGCAAATAAGTGTCATTTTTCCAATAGAACATATCTGCCCTTACCTTTTGCCATGGCCGTTTTGGCAGCTCCGTTGCCATCATTGGTTCAGGATTGTAAACATGGGGGAACAGAGGTTAACAGGTTAAATAATGAACAAGTAAACGGCGGGATTGAAACCAGGTGTGTAAGACAAAACAAATGGAAAATGAAAAGTGGATCGGTGATGGCTAGAAGGCCGGTGATGTCAACCGACGAACGTCGCCCGAACAAGGAGAGGGACCGACTTCGGCGGAAGTCGTGTCAAGGATGACAAGGTCGACATTTTGCACACACCTCACACCGGGCCACCAGCTTGGCAATCTGAGTACTCAGACCAAGACACCACACCGACTGTTGAGCCCTCAGTCTGCATTTGGTTCTATCACGATCTGTTGTCCTTTCATGAGAAGGTATCCATTACAGTGGAAGTCACTTTGGTGCACCCAATAGGGTTTCAGCAGCTGAGGCAGTTCCTGCCTGGGCCATCAATTTGGCACTGCTGTACTATCTGTCGGCAGATGGGGTCTCGTTGTTGCTCCTCTGCAATCTGCTGCAGTTTGGTCTGAGATGCAGATAGGCTGTCCCTTATTCCATTAATGGACACCTGTACCTCACCCTCTAGACATTGCTCCTCCTCTGTTAAAACTTCTTATGGCTTAGATCCCGCTTAACGGGATCGATATGACAACAGCCAGTGAAAGTGCAGGGCACCAAATTCAAAACAACAGCAATCTCATAATTAAAATTCCTCAAACATAGAAGTATTTTACACCATTTTAAAGATAAACTTGTTGTTAATCCCACCACGGAGTCCGATTTCAAAAAGGCTTTACGACGAAAGCACACCAAACGATTATGTTAGGTCTGCACCTAGTCACAGAAAAACACAGCCATTTTTCCAGTCACAAAAAGCAGAAATAGAGATAAAATTAATCACTAACCTTTGATGATCTTCATCAGATGACACTCATAGGACTTCATGTTACACAATACATGTATGTTTTGTTCGATAAAGTTCATATTTATATAAAAAAATCTGAGTTTACTTTGGCGCGTTATGTTCAGTAGTTCCAAAACATCTGGTGATTTTGCAGAGAGCCACATCAATTTACAGAAATACTCATCATAAATGTTGATGAAAATACAAGTGTTATTCATGGAACTTTAGATAAACTTCTCCTTAATGCAACAGCTGTGTCAGATTTCAAAAAGCACACCATGCAATAATCTGAGTACAGCACTCAGACAACAAAACAAGCCATACAGATATCCGCCATGTTGTGGAGTCAACAGAAGTCAGAAATAGCATTATAAATATTAACTTACATTTGATGATCTTCATCAGAATGCACTCCCAGGAATCCCAGCTCCACAATAAATATTTGATTTGTTCGATAAAGTCCATCAATGATGTCCAAATACCTCCTTTTTGTTCACGCATTTAGCCCAGTAATCCAAATTCATGAGGAGCAAGCAGACAAAGTCAAAAAGTTCCGTTACAGTCCATAGAAACATGTCAAACGATGTATAGAATCAATCTTAAGGATGTTGTTATCATAAATCTTCAATAATGTTCCAACCAGATAATTCCTTTGTCTGTAGAAATGCAATGGAATGCAACTCTCACGTGAACGCGCGTGGTCACCTCATGGCACTCTGGCAGACCTCTGACTCATTCAGCTCCCATTCCCCCCTCCTTCACAGTAGAAGCATCAAACAAGGTTCTAAAGACTGTTGACCTCTAGTGGAAGCCTTAGGAAGTGCAATATGACCCCATAGACACTGTATATGCGATAGGCAATGACTTGAAAAACTACAAACCTCAGATTTCCCACTTCCTGGTTGGATTGTTTTCTCAGGTTTTTGCTTGCCATATGACTTCTGTTATACTCACATACATCATTCAAACAGTTTTAGAAACTTCAGTGTTTTCTATCTAAATCTACTAATAATATGCATATATTAGCAACTGGGCCTGAGTAGCAGGCAGTTTACTCTGGGCACCTTATTCATCCAAGCAAACATACACCATCTTGTAGGTGAACTTCAGCAATCTGAGGTGGAAGCGCAGAACTCTGGGAGGCAAGTGATCCAGTGCTTTTGTCCCTAAGCCAACTGTGGTTTCTGGTCAGTCTCTGCTGTAAACTGCTGGCCAATAAGTTATTGGCTGAGCCTTTCAGACATTTGGAACAGTTAGCAGGATTAAGTCCAGCGAACAAAGAGCGTACCCACCACATTTCTGAACAATAAAAATGGCCAAATAAAAAGGTAGTAAACCCAAAATGGCTTTGTAAATAAAAGTCTACCAGTGCCTGAGCCTACGAGTGACTAGAGAAGGCCAGCCAACCCTGGTATACAAAGTGCAGTGGTGCGTAAGGGTTTTGCAGTTTAAAATACATCTCAAAGTGCCATGGTAGAGGGTGTCAATTTATCTTAAACACTGAGTGGAAGCATTCATATATAAAATATCCCCATAGTCTAGTAAAGGCATAAATGTAGCTGATACCTAGCCTCCTCCTGGCTTCAAATGAAAAACAGGCCTTATTCCTAAAATAAAATCCCAATTTCAGCTTCAATTTTTTTGTAAGTTGTGGAATATGCGATTTAAAAGAGAGGCCGTCATCAATTAAAATTCCAAGATATTTATGAGGTTACAACCTCAATCTCCTTTCCCTGACAGGTAGTAATGGGTAAAAGGTTCAGAGGTCTATTTCTTGCTTTAGAAAACACCATTAGTTTAGATTTTCAGTATTGAGGATAAGCTTCAATTGACACAAGGTATGTTGTTGCCTTTGTCTTAGCGTGGGGACGGTACTGGGCCAGCACTCTCTGTGAGGCCAGGTCTCCTTTGATTTTGTCAAACGCCACCTGTTGCATGTGACCCCATGACCAGTCATTCTCTTTGGCTAGTAAGTCTCTCAGGGGTTTGGTTGTATCTGAAAACTGTGGGAGGAATTTATCCAAATATGTGGTCATGCCTAAGAAGGTCCTGATTTCAGCCAAGTTCTGGGGGACGGGCATATCATGTTCTGCTCTGTCCCATCCGCACACGAGCACGTCGTCTGATGCCACTCAGCCTATCCAAAAGTTGGGACATGCGTCTTTGGAAATGCTCAGGACCGGAAGCGATTCCAAATGGCAAAAGGTTAAAACAGTACAGTTTATAACGGTGTTATAAACGTTGTGAGCGTCCTACTCTGGTGACAAGGGCATCTGTCAGAAGACTGAGCGGGCATCCAGCTTTGTGAAGACTTTTGAGCCATCCAACTGAGCCAGTAACTACTCCACTGATGTGTCTCTCTCTGCAGATTGCCTCAAGTTAGTCATGTCCACACAGATACTTATGTACCCATTGGCTTTTGGGACCACCACTATCCCTGCACACCAGTCAATGGGACTCTCTATTTTAGATACAGACCCAATTTCTTCCATCCTGCCGAATTCTTCCTTTACTTTGGCCAATAAAGGGATAGGCACACGGCGGGGGGTGGTAAGGGAATAGGGGACCACATCCTCTTTCAGGTGGATTTTCTAGTCACTTTTTAGCCTTCCTAGGCCAGAAAACACTTTTGGGAATGTCTTTTTAAAAACCTCCCCTGGGTCCTCCAGTTCGCCCACTCTCTCTAGGAGTTGCAAAGCTTCAATTGCTGGTAGCCCCAGCAACGGTCTGACCAGAGAGTCTATGACAAAGACAGGCTGGATGGCACTTTTGTCTTTACTCTCCAGTTTACTCACCAACTGCCCTACCACTGGTAATATCTTATTACTGGGCCCGTACATTCTTTTGTTTGTAGAGAGCAAAGGGCCATCTCTACTATAGCTACACAGCCTAGTTGGTATTGCTGTCACTGCTGCCCCTGTGTCTAGTTTAAATGACACAACCTCCCCATTGAGATTAATGTCTGAGTGCCAGCCAGCATTGTTGTCCCTTACTGCTCCCTGAAAGATGCTGTCCTGCCGTAGCTGCTGTTCTTCCTCTGAGACCTCATGCATTTGCTTTGATCAACAGACAGCTGAAAAGTGTCCTCTCCTGTGACATGTCCTGCATTCCGCATCCTTTGCTGGGCAATCTTTCCAGCTGTGGAAAGGAGATTTCCCACATTTGCGACAAACACTTGAACTAGCTACTGGCGCTGTCTATGGTGGTTTTCTACACGTCTGTCTCTGTTCTGTGTTCCCCTGTTTTTTTAGCTCGGTATGAAAACACATTTGTTTCCTCACTTTCTTCGCTCTGCAAGGAGCTGCTGCGGCGCAGCATCGTCTGCTGTCTTTTTACTGACTCACTCTTCCTAATCTGGTTTACAGCTTTGGACAAGGTAGGCTGGGAAACTAACTAACTTTTCAGAAAGTGAGATATTTCTTATTCCCACTTCAATCCAATCTCGGATCAGCATTTCCCTGACATCGCCAAACTGACAATGTTCCGCTGGCTTGTGAACAGCTGTGATAAAACTGTTGTTGTTTTCACCCTGCTCCTGCTTGCGCACATTAAACCTAGCTCTCTCAAATATAATGAGGCCCCAATTTTATAAGCCATATATAATTATTATTTTGTGCAAAAAAAACTAAGTTAGACAGGCCCACTGGGCTAAAAAAATGGACCAGCACATCTGGCATTTGCCCAGAATTCCATTGCACCATTTCTGTGAATTAGAATGCCATATAGCCATGCAGGTAACACATAACAGTAGCCCTTCTACATTTTATTTGCATTGGGTTTTCAGAAGGCTACCTGCTTTGCATGAAGCTGGGAGAACGCACAGACACAGGTTACAAAGATATCTTTTGTGGTTTTCTTAGTTTTTTAATCACATATATTTAATTTCTCATGAATCAGACGTCAGTGGGTCATTTACTGTAGCAGTCTCTTTAGTGAAGCCCATGTCCAGTGCAAATACAATGAACTGGGTACCAAATCAAATGTACTGCAAATTATTGTTACAAATGTGAACTTAATATGCAAACAGACATGTACATTCAATCAAGCAACTTAGATGTACTGCATTTCTAAACTACACTGTAGTAAGTCCACTGTAATACATTCGGCCTAATGGTCAATGTTTTTTTAATGTAGAGGGAGATGTTGGAGCTGACGTTTTAGCATCACCTGGGTGTGTTCACCTGGTCAGCAGAGAGGGAGGAGAGAAATGCACCTCTATAAACTCCTCTCTTTCCCCTGTCTCCCCATCCATCTCACCATAATCTGGGGAGGTAAGAAGACAGCTAACTGGGTAGGTGTGCCATCATTTCAAGTTGCATTATTTAAAAAAATGTCCCGATATGTTGAAACACTGTGCTTTTCATTGAAGAGGTTCAGTATGTTTAGCACCTTTGTAACTTACTGTTCAAGATGGTATTTTGAAAACATGAAATGATTTTGCACTCTTCTTTTATTTGATGAGGTACTTAATTCACACATTATTAGCAACCCTTTGTAACTTTTTTTTAAAAGATTAGGATGGTGCTGTGTATTTAGAGGTCAAATCTAATATTAGATGAAAATGTGTGGGTTGTTTATATGATACTTCTTAAGCATATCATAGACAATGTGGAAACCAATAGATTGGGATACTCTGAGACATTTGTGTTGATCTCCATCAGGTCATTTACTATAGAATAACTAGGTTGATTTCATATTTATGTTACATTTTCAAATTGCATGTTTGGTTAATCAAAGTGTATGCCATATGGCTGTTCCATAGAGTAACTGCAATGCTACTTTGGTAGTCAAATAATCATAACTTCCTTGTCGTTGTTTTGTTTACCTGGGAAGTTACTCTCGGAAGGAAATTGTGCACATTAGTTCAGACTTGAAATTAATCTCCAAGACACAGACAATACTTTCTTAGACATTTTCTTCTACATGAAATCTCTGAAACATGTGGGAATTGGCAAATTGTTGTGCTTTTTTACAAAAATGATGTTTCTTTCTAAATAATGCTATTAAAAAAATCTTAACTTGAATGAAGCACTGATGGCTTGTGTTTTAACAATTTGATATGTTGTTTACAGTGGCAATGATACAGGAAATACTTCTACTCCTGCTGCTGGGTAAGAGATCAGATGGGATGAATATTCCTCTCTAGGTGTTATCAAGTAGCCCCTCCATTGTTATGACTTTTGACAAAATAGTAGTTTGTCACTACTGTTAACATCCACTTACACACATGAGTCACATGAGTATGGCAATGAAACCTATAAGGCATTTTTTTCTTCATGTCACAGTATAATGTCTTGGTCAACACATAAATGCAATATAATTTCAATCCAAAAGCTACAGTATCTTCCAGTGTCTAAAAACAGAATCAGTCTCCTTGTACTGTATGTGGACAACTCTGTGTCAGTGACACAATCTAAATGAAAACAGAGCCTTAATATCCAAGTAACAACATTTTCCTGATGTGACCTTTGACCCCACAGCAGTCAGGGCCTCACCAGTGTTGATGGCTGAGGTGTCAGTACTGGAGGGAAGCTCTGTGACCCTTCTCTGTGGATACTCTGTGAAGAATCACGGGTATGACACATGCTGGGGCAGAAACTGTTATTACAATTTATTGGGTGAATGTGGATGTTCTGAACCCAGAGTGATCAAGAAAGCTGCCATCTCACCTAATGACCCCAAAAAATACAGCCTCAGCGGGGAAAACCTCACCATTTCCAACCTTCAGTTGAAGGACAGGGGGAGTTACTGCTGTTGTGTGGATATCACAAGTGTAGTTTACCGAGACTATACAGAATAGTACAATCTAAAGGTAGTAAAAGGCAAGTGTTCATGATTCATTGTCATTGCTTGGTGCATGTATTCTAATTGTGAGCAAAATTGAGGTTTATTTACATTAAATACTGTAAACTACACTGCAACATGCTGCATTGTTGATTGGACATTGGCATCCATTGTCCAGGTAGAACACCTGAATATACCACTTGATACCTTGTCTCTCTAGTCCAGTGTTGTTTATTCTGCGTTCTGTACTTCTAGAGACTACTGTAGTGCTGATCACATATTTTTGGTTGCCTAGTTGACTTGAGTTGTTTCAACAACAAAAAAATCAAGCTGTGTCAAATGTAAAATGTCTCTGTTACACAGGTTGTGAGAGGAACCTAATGAAAGGAGTGGATTTTGGGATAAATAATATGGATCAATCGCCGCCATTCGTAACTAATGCAAGTCAGTGCAGGCAGAAATGCACCGAACATTACAATTGCCAGTACTTCACATTTGTTGGGAAAGAAGCAGGAATAAATAACCTAAATAACAGGTAGCCTACATGCTCAAAAAGCTTCTTTTTTTTCTTCAATATGTGCTCGAGGCAGCTATAGAATGTTTAGATTAACACCATTCATGTTGTTCATTTCTGATAACTACTACCAGATTCTGTGTGATATTTATCCCACAGACACTTATGTTTTCTGATGGCCTCAACTGATGATATGCCTGTCACAATACAATACCTTGAACATGCAACCTCAGGCTACTCCCTGAAAAACTGCAGTGGTATCAGTGAGTACACACGTATTTCGATTCATAAAGTATATCTAATGAACAGAGGCAGATTTTGTTAATAGGCCCTAATTGTCACGCCCTGACCCTCCGGGTTTCTCTATGGTGTTTTAGGTCAGGGCGTGACTAGGGGGTGTTCTAGTCTGTATTTTCTATGTTGGTGTATTAGTGTGGATCCCAATTAGGGGCAGCTGTTCATCGTTGTCATTGTTCCCACCTGCTTTGTGAGATATTGTTTCAGTTAGTGTCTAAGTGCGAGTTGAACTTCACGTTCGTTGTATGTTTGTAGTTTCGCTTTGTATTAAAATATGTGGAACTCAACTCACGCTGTGCCTTGGTCCGCTCATTTAAACGATTGTGACAGAATATCCCACCACCCAAGGACCAAGCAGCGTGCCATGGAGGGAAAGAAGAGTTTGACATGGGAGGAAATCCTAGGAGGATGTGAGACCCTTCCTTGGAGGGAGTCGCCAAGGATAATAGGAGGACAGCGACGATGCCGGGGTCCGCGTCACAGAAATCCCAATAGAGAAAATTTGGGGGGGGCACAAGGGGCGGTCGGTCGAGCCGAGAGCCAGAGCCCGTCTGGGGGTCGATGGAGCAATTTGAGGAGTGATATCGGAGAGAGGTGTTAGCGAGGAGTATGCTGCTGCGCAGGCGATTGGAAGAGCGTGTCACCAGTCCGGTGCTACCTGTGCCGGCTCCGCGCACCAGGCCTCCAGTGCACCTCCCCAGCCCGATACGTCCTGCGCTGGCTCCCCGCACTCGCCCTGAAGAGTGTGTCATTAGTCCAGTGAAGCCTGTGCCGGCTCTACGCACCAGGCCTCCAGTGCGCCTCCCCAGCCCGATACGTCCTGTGCCGGCTCCCCGCACTCACCCTGAAGAGCATGTCATCAGTCCAGTGAAACCTGTGCCGGCTCCCCGCACCAGACCTCCAGTGCGCTATGTTTTTTTTTTTTCACTTTGTATTAAAATATGTGGAACTCAACTCACGCTGCGCTTTGGTCCGCTCATTTCGATGATCGTGACACTAATAAACAGGATAGCGTAGACGTTGTGATGAAACTCAGTCTATAAAGTATATATAGTTGAGTCTGTAGCCTATGTATTTATGATTTTACAAAACTGATTTTACAAAAATGTGTTGCCTGTATTTTACAATAGAAAGTGGTAACTAAAGATGGTAATGTTTGCCACTCAATACAACAAGCAGTCTGATAAGCATTTTCTCTATTTAAAACAGTCACCTACTCAGCCAAAAAGTACAGCCTCGTCCTTGAGGAGAAAAACTGGACTGAAGCACAAGAGTACTGCAGACAACACTACACAAACCTGTCCATCATACACACAGAAGAGGATTGGAAGGCAATTCAATCTTCTTTGGGTAATTTCATCGGTGATGTGTGGATTGGGCTCCATAGGCCTGGTTCAACTGAAAAGTGGAAGTGGTCTGATGGAGAGGACTTCATGTTCTTTAACTGGGAAAATGGTTTTGGTGGCCATAACTGGGGTCATGACTGTGTCTTGTCTATTTCATCTCACTGGCAACCAGTCTCTTGTGCAACTCAAAGACAGTATATGTGTCAACGAGGTAAGGAATGAATCACTCACTGTCTCTTTTTATCAATGGAAAATCCAACTTGTCATTTAACAAATGGGATTGATTGACAACACCTACTCAAAACCTCTATTCTTCATCTAATCAGACCTCAAACACTTAATTAGATTATCATCTTTAACTTCCAAATTATTTCTTATTGTGTGAAGTCATTAACGGTCTCATGAAATCTGATGTCAGTTTCTTCTTCCCTCCTAGAAGTTCATCGTGGTAATGGAACAACAGAGACGGTGTATGAGCTGATGCCTGGGACAAAGACGCAGCAGGATGCTCTGAAAGACTGCAAGAGCAAAGGCAGAGATCTGGCAAGTATCCTTAACCAGAAAGAACAGGAAGCCTTTGATGAGGTGACTGAAGGGGACACCTGGATTGGACTTAAGCACAACAACAGCAACACAAAATGGGAATGGTCAAATGGAGAACCATTTCAGCAATGGGAAAACACCAGGATAGATGGAAACTGTGTACAGCTGAACAGAAAATGGAGACCAAAAGATTGCTCTCGTCAAAGTGCTTTCCTTTGCTATGGAGGTAAGTTGAACCTTGTGAGATTGTTATCAAACTAAATGGTCATCATCCATGAATACGTTGTATGGAATCTACACAAAGAAAATCCTAGTTTTAATGTGATGAAATATTTTATAAAGATTAGGCCTACTTTGTTTTTGTGTCAATTATAAAAACAGGAAACTTCAAATGTGCTGAAATGTATTCTACTTCATTCTAACAGATGAACATCCACTTAACAACACCGGGGATTTAAACACTCCTGTTACACCTGAAACCACCAGCCCTACTTCAACTGGACCTCCGTCTACAGAAATGTTTACCACAACACCTACCACATCGCCAACTACCACTACTAATGGACAGTTCACCACCTCACCAACTACCACTACTAAGGGACAGTCCACCACCTCACCAACTACCACTACTAAGGGACAGTCCACCACCTCACCAACTACCACTACTAAGGGACAGTCCACCACCTCACCAACTACCACTAGTAAGGGACAGTCCACCACCTCACCAACTACCACTAGTAAGGGACAGTCCACCACCTCACCAACTACCACTACTAAGGGACAGTCCACCACCTCACCAACTACCACTACTAATGGACAGTCCACCACCTCACCAACTACCACTAGTAAGGGACAGTCCACCACCTCACCAACTACCACTACTAAGGGACAGTCCACCACCTCACCAACTACCACTACTAATGGACAGTCCACCACCTCACCAACTACCACTACTAAGGGACAGTCCACCACCTCACCAACTACCACTACTAAGGGACAGTCCACCACCTCACCACCTACCACTACTAATGGACAGTCCACCACCTCACCAATTACCACTAGTAAAGGACAGTCCACCACCTCACCAACTATCACTATTAATGGACAGTCCACCACCTCACCAACTACCACTACTGACAGACAGTCCACCACACTACCAACCTCAACTTCCAGTGGACAATTGACCTCATCAGGTTTCACCTCCCCAAACAATCAGCCAACATCCTCCCCCAGTAGTACAACTTCTCCACTCCATCCTAGTGAGTGTCAGACATGGTGCACAAGTGACAATTGGGTGCACAAGTGACAATTGTGAGCGTTTTAATGACAAATAAGACCGAAAGTGTATGTGTATTTGTGGTTTTGTGTTTATTAACTTGCATTAACGTGTGCAGTTTCATGTGTGTTTGTCTTGTCCATGCAGATTACCTGCACTTCTTCAACGAGTCCAAGAGCTGGATCAATTCCCTGAAGTTCTGTAAAAGTCGTGGCTCCAAGTCTAACCTGGTGCAAATCACCAACCAGACTGTGCATGCTGACGTGACCCAGCTCCTGGCCAACGTGGAGCTGCAATGTGGGGAAGTGTGGATTGGTCTGGAGAGGTCCATCTTTGAGTGGAATGCCCCCTGGCTGTGGACCAGTAGTGATGTTGATAAGGTGGTGAAGTACAGTGAGTGGCACAGCTGCTTCCCCCTCAACCCCATCAATTACCATTGTGGTAAGATGGTCCGGGTTGGTAACGGAGAACTGAAATGGCTGGATGCTTCCTGTCATCAGGAATTACCCTTCATCTGTCAAGGTGCGTTGCTCAACTTTTAAGCTCCTATTTTGGGGCTTGTTCAGAGGGGTGGAACACTCAGAATGTTGCAGATAGACCAATGTTACATAGAACTGTCATGGTTTACTGCGGAATGGAGATTTACTGTCTTGACTCTCATGTCAGCTCTATGGAATGTATTACTTTATGCAATGCTTTGATTATACCTCCCTATTGAATAAGGCTCAACCTACATCCCAGAAACCCCCTCTCTACAGTTGGCTACTATCTGAATTGCTATTTTCTGCCTTTTACTGTAGCCAATAGTATACTGTTGTTTAATAGTCTTGAATAAGCAAAAACAAAATAGCAAGGTCTAGTCATTAAAGACACATCAATGTCCTCTTATCCTGTATGTGATGTTTTAACAGATCTCCACTAGAGGGCTCTACATGGCAGCCTGGACAGTCTGCAGACAGTCAGGGTCTGGAAAGGCCCTGCATTTCAATTCATTATATTATTAAACCACTATTACTATTATTACTATTAGAATTATTATTACTATTTTTACTATTACATTATATTACTTAATGTTACTGTATGTTTACTCATAACCATGGATGGCTATGACTTATTAACTGTACTAATTTGATTGTTTAAAAGTAGAGTAGATAAAAGTAAAGAAAATATTATTAAAATTAAAATGTAGTATTTAGCTTTTGTGTGATCACTGTAGCTTATTGTTGGAGACAGCTACATAGTTATAATGACAATATTGGTATTTATGTATGCATTTCATGCTATAACTGTGACTTCTGTGAAATTGACACGGCTGCATTGATGGCCATATTGATGCAACAAGGTGCCATAAACTCAAATCAACTGAACCATTGAGCTTTGCAAAAACATGCATTGGAGACATAATCCCATTTTCATAAAAAAAAAAAAAAGTTTACATAGGCTATGGGTAACTATTATTTGCAGTAGCCTATCCTAATAGATTAATGAGATGAATCACTCCCCTATCTCATCCCCCCTTCCACTCAGCACCCCCCATGTCTGAGACATCGTGCTCAGAATCTATTACCAGCCCTATCTCTCTATTTACACTTCCCCCTTCACAGAAATATCGAGAGAGAGAAAGATACTTTTGTTTGTCTACTTCACTTGCTTTGGCAATTTTAATTTAATTTTAAAATAAAGCCCTTGAATTGAACTGAGCGAGAGAGAGAGAGAGAGAGAGAGAAGAGAGAGAGAAAGAGAGTCAGCAGCTCCCCTCTGTGCACTCATTCGGAGACAGTTACCGCGGATTGTGAAGACAGAGCAATCAGTCCAGTACTGAGAGCTCGTTTTATTTACGGTAAAAATGTCGGCCAGACCAGGCTACTATCGGCAGGAGCTGAACAAGACTGTATGGGAGGTTCCCGAGCGGTACCAGAACCTGACTCCCGTGGGCTCGGGGGCCTACGGTTCGGTATGGTGAGTAGGCTATATGAAAGAGGAAGGGGCGAGGCTGCAAAGAAGTCCAGAAACACAATACAATGCAGAGGGAAAACATCATTTAGCCGTATGATTTGTATTATGAATATGCATTATTGGATAATATTGGAAAAACAATAGGCCTATGTATAGCCTATTCTCGTTACTATTGTGCAATTACCAGTCTATTGTTATTATTGAGGCAGTTATTAGGCTGATTTAATATAATTTATGTTAATGCAGCGCAGTTAGTTGTTATGCACGAGAAAGTCATCAATGTTATTTTCATGTTTGTTCAATGTGGATTCACTAGACTACTCTATTTGTATCAATATGATGCTGTCATAAAGAATTCGTTTTCCATTTGATTGGTTTATCTGTCGTTGACACCATTCCCAAATACTGGGCGTCATCACACCAACGGCAGACTGTCTGCAGTTGTTGCCTCTCGGTGCGGAGGCTTTAAACACCTCAAGCTTTGCATGTACAATAGCTGATTCGGTCTGCCCCATACGATTCCCATACCGAAAGAGGAAACAATTAGGAGTTATCGGCGCATCGCACCTGCAACCACGCGCTACGGGAGATCCTCTGAATCGTGACAGTTCTCAATAGGATACATTAGTTCCATAAGGTTTTGGGGGCTATTAATAACAGGGACAGCACTTGGGGGGATCTGCACTGAACAACTGAAGGATGCATGACACATCTGTAAAGCCATGGGCATGTTTAGGGGGCACCTCAGTGTTTCTGACTGCAAATATCTTGAATTGTTTAGTTTTTTTCAGACATTTGTGCTGTTATGGACTTTTGTCTTTGATATGCATATGTTCACTTCAGACAGTGAAGAGGGGCCTCTTAGAATACATCTCAACATTGTATTCATGACTACCAGTCTTTTGACCGAATAACAGACTTCAATTTCACAACCTGATCTCCTCCCCATACAGTAAACGCTCTCTCTCTCACGCACACACACACACCGCTGTCTAGCCCAATGAGGTGGTTCTTATAGTCTACATTTCCACATGAACATGTTCCTTTTTCTCACAAGTGGGTTGGGCAATATTTCCTTGTTTTAATTTTGGATCACTCTTTGTCTGTTGCGGGAGAAGAGACACCGTTGCCATGGCGAGGTGTCATGGTGATGTGTGCACCTCGGCTTGAGTGTCATACACGCAATCCATATTGATCCATGCATGGGAAGGGAAATTAAGTGCTTGGCGGTTTCAATGTCTGCTTTTACTATAAAAGCACTGGTAGATAGATTAGATTTACATTGTGGGCACATCTCTCTTTGTTGTTTATATGCTGGTAAAACAGCCAACCATGGCCTGTCAAGCCAATGCTTTTGCATCTCCTAGGACAGAGGGAAGTGAGGATGTGATCTTCTGAGGATCAGCCCAGGGAGACAGACATCAGACATCTGTGATGCAGCAGACATGGAAGAGAAGGGAGGCACAGAAACTACATGCTAGCCCAAGCAATATCTAAGCCTTTATTGGTCAATTAGATTTAATGGAAGTTTAGCCTAGCTGATTGATGGAAAGAACTGCAGTGTTTTACTACTCCACTGAGTAATCCTGGTGAAGTCGGTACAGTTATGTCTGTTTGATTTGATAAAGACCTTGGAAGCTGAGTAGATAGACATGATAGCATAGCAACAATTCAAACAAAGACCATCCCTGTGTCTGCTTCTTTTGACTAATACAATTCTCTACAGTTAAAAACAAAACTCATTATTTATGTGGATTCACAAACACATTTAATACACCATCAACCAAGATGCAGAGCAATGCAGTCGTGTGATCTGCTACACCTACAAAATGGCACCACTGCTCATAGTACCAGTCTAGCCAGCAAGGACACTCACATTCTTGCACACAATCTCCCTCTCTCTTTCTCTCTCCCTCTGAGCCCTGCATTGTTCAGGCTGTGCTCCAGTCATTGTCACTGTTTTCTCCATGGCAGAGCTGATTGATTAGCAGAGGGGTGGGGGTTTGGGAATTGGGAAGGTATATTATAGGGGGTTGGGAGTTAAAAAGTCAGAAAAATATATACATGGAGCACCGGTACCGAGTCAATGTGCAGGGGTACGAGGTAGTTGAGGTAATACAGTATGTACATGTAGGTAGGGGTAAAGGTGACTAGGCAATCAGGATAGGTGATAAACAAAGTAGCAGCAGCGTATGTGATGAGTGTGAAAGTGTGTCTATCTGTGAGTGTATGTGTGTGTTTGGTGTGTGTGAGCGTACTCAGTGTGTATGTGTGTTGGAGTGTCAGTGTAGTATGTGTGAGTGTGTGGGTATAGTCCAGTGAGTGGGCATAGACCCAGTGCAACAGAGTCAGTACAAATAAAAAGGGGGTCAATGCAAATGGCAGTGGTGGAAAAAGTACCCAATTGTCATACTTTGAGTAAAAGTAAAAGATACCTTAATAGAAAATGACTGAAGTAAAAGTGAAAGTCACCCAGTAAAAAACTACTTGAGTAAAAGTCTAAATGTATTTGGTTTTAAATACACTTAAGTATCAAAAGTAAAATTCATTATATTAAGCAAACCAGACGACACAATTGTCTTTTTTTAAATTACGGATAGCCAGGGTCACACTCCAACAGACATAATTTACAAACAAAGCATTTGTGTTTAGTAGGAATGACCAGAGAGGTTCTCTTGATACGTGTGTGAATTGGACCATTTTCTGTCCTGCTTAGCATTCAAAATGTAACGAGCATTTTCGGGTGTCAGGGAAAATGTATGTAGTAAAGTAAAAGTTGTCAAATATAAACAGTAAAGTAAATTACAGATACCCCCAAAAAAGACTTAAGTAGTACTTTAAAGTATTTTACACCCCTGGCAAATAGTCAGTGTAGCCATTTGATTAACTGTTCAGCAATCTTATGGCTTGGGGGTAGACGCTGTTCAGGAGCATTTTGGTCTTAGAATTTGGTGCTCCGGTACCGCCTGCCCTGTGGTAGCAGAGAGAACAGTCTATAACTTGGGTGGCAGGAGTCTTTGACAATTTTTAGGGCCTTCCTCCTACACCGCCTGGTATAGAGGTTCTGGATGGCAGGTTAGCTTGGCCCCAGTGATGTACTAAGCCATACACACTAATCTCTGTAGTGCCTTACGGTCGGATGCCAAGCAGCTGCCATACCAAGCGGTGATGCAGCCAGCCAAGCTGCCTGAATGGTGTAGCCACCAGACAGAGGTATTATTGTACATGCACTAAAGCAGACTAATATCACACATTGACTGCATACCATGCAGAACATCACATAGACACATGTATTAGTTTTCCATCATTATACCAGCAGGCACCAAAACTCATATCTGAATGAAAATGCACATTTAAAATGCATTGGAATGTCTGAGATTTTCACAAATGTGGTTGTTACTTTAAATAGAATTTATTCCAATAACTGGAAAGCTTTTCATAGACTGCAAAACACCAGTCACGCGTAATGAAAATATTTGTCATTCTTGAGACATCGTACTGCTACTTCCCTTCGCTTTCCCAAGTCGTATCATTTCTCATTTCCCGCTCAGCATGCAGACTGCAAACCCCTAATTCAATCTCAATGGTTACTTTTCCTTCCATCGGTCTCCTGAAAGGAAGTTGGAACGTCTTGGCCAATAATATAACTCTAATTCGTTCTGACTGATGGGTTTAGAACTTGACCATGATACTGAACATATTCTTCACAATGTAACTGGGAAACTCTTTGTTGGTGTAACGTTATGTAACAGTAATATAGCGTTGTGCAAATGTTTGCGCTTGCATCATGAATGCTTCATTTAGTCAAAATAACTCAATTCCATGTGCCCATTTCAACTGTTGCAGCAACACTATGCAAATCATGGCTACTGTGAGTGTGTGGTATTTGTAGGGGTTTGGCTGCTTAAAGAGCTATTATCATGTCGCTGCGGTGCCATTTAGCCGACACTGTTGTGCAGAGTTTGTTTACAACGTGAGAGGACAAGCGATGACCGCCGAAGCTCTCGGATGAACGCACACATGAAATATAATCTCAAGTACATGGAACTGTCTATCAGTGTTAACATGCTGTGGGGAGCAAGATGCTGGAGAATAAAAGCAAGCATCCTTCATTTTAAATTCTAGGTGCAAACAAGATGCTCTGGCAGATGCTTTCATGTATGCCCCACTATTTCCTTTGAATGATTGCATATGCTTAAGTCTAAAGTCAATATAGATAGCTAGATGAAGAGAGAGAGAGAAAGTGAGAGAGAAATCCAAATGACTTTGCATCAGATATTGCGCTGCATTACTGTAACGGCTGATAAAACGTTCTGAGATGGAAGACAGTCAGTTGTAAAAATCGATGCACAGCCTGCCTGTGGAGTTGTGGGCAGTGAGGTGGACAGCCATGTATGGAAGATGAGATGGCAGAGTGTGTGTGTGTGTGTGTGACTGAGAGGTCTGGCTTGTGTCATGGAAAGATGATGGTATGCTAGCTGCCTGTTTGGCTAACATTTAACAGGGGCATCTGGGGAAGCAGCAGGTGCTTCTGTGGCTGTGCATGAAATGAATGCACTTGGCCTTGTCTGAAGGCGATGCCTTCAGGTATGTGCATGGCCTTTTGTGTTGTACACGTGGCAGGCCGCAGGTAACAACATAGTAATGGTGTAGTGCTCCTCGCAGGCTGGTTAAAGGGGTTAAAGGTCAGGTTGATAATGACAGTGATTTACGTGGTTGTTTTAACTTCTCGTGCCGTTGTGGCTCTGTGCTGCCTCTCCTTCCTCTTTACTTCACAATTCCTCTTTCTCACCTCCTTTACTGCTTCTTCTTTCCTTCTGTCCAGTTTCTTTCGATTTCTCAAACACTTTTATTTCCTGTCTGGTACTTCCTGTCCCCTCCCTCATCTCTTGCTCTCCCTCAATCTCTCTCTGACCTTCTCTACTCCTTCTACAGTACACTCCTTTGTCTCTTCATTCCTCTATAATGTTATTGCCTAGTATCTTTTTCATTTCCCCTAACACTCCTTCTCTCTGTGCAACATCGGAATTGAGTAAGATGTTGCACCAAATGCTGCCGAAGTAGAAATAACACTGTCAACAACGAAGACGGCAGCGCAACACCAGTACACTACTCAGACATACATTTGCACTTCAAAGGAAACAATAATGATTCTAATCATTTAATGATCAACATGTTTAAAAGCAATGCATTTCATTTTGTAATCTGCTGTCGCTCATCTCCCCCCCACACACACACAGCTCAGCATATGACGTGCGGCTACGACAGAAGGTGGCGGTGAAAAAGCTGTCTCGGCCTTTCCAGTCCCTTATCCACAGTAGGCGCTCGTACCGTGAGCTCCGGCTACTCAAGCACATGAAACATGAGAACGTGAGTAAGGAGTTGTTGAAGCCCTCCCTTGTTGGCTAGTTGACCAAAATTGCCTTGATAATGCACAATAGAGTTGTAACTCTTTGGCATCAACCTTCTCCCTCAACAGGTAATAGGACTACTGGATGTATTCTCCCCTGCTGCATCGCTAGAGGACTTCCATGAAGTGTGAGTGACTACTGAAAGAGCACTAGGATGTCCAACATACCCCATACAGTGATTATACTGTCATGGTTATTCTGATGATAACATGTTGCATTTAAATAGAGCTTTTCACCAGGATTCAAGGCATGTACTATCTAACTGAAATGGAACATCTCCACGCACTGTTCTAAAAGTCCCCTCCTCCTTTTCCCTCCTCCTTCTCCTCTTTCCAGCTACCTGGTAACCAACTTGATGGGGGCAGACCTGAACAACATAGTCAAATTCCAGCGTCTCTCTGATGAGCATGTGCAGTTTCTTATTTACCAGCTGCTCAGAGGCCTCAAGGTAGTTGTATCATGTTTAGACATGTTTTTTTATACATACTATCCCATACACTGACAGTACAAAGCAACCTTCCCTGATAATAATTGTTTTAACTCAAAGGAAACTGTTAAGTATTTCAATGTGCCACAATTGAACCTCAAACACCATGATGATCCTTTTTATACTATAAAACTACTGGCTATAATTTACTAGAAAATCCCTTAATTAACATCCTCTGAAATGGTATATATACTGCACCCTGACATTTGATTATAAACTCGGATATACTGCTAAGTTTGAAAGCTACATTATGCCTGGCTCACTAGGTAGTACAGTTAACAGGGGACTGACCAGCCAGCCAAGTAACTAGCAAACCTAGTTACCAAGGAATGAACAAAAAATGTAGACCCTTTAGACAGGGGCCAATGTTGGAATACACTGTTGACCTCTCTCTCTCTCCTTTCTTTCCTCTTTCCACCCACTCCTCCCCCAATCCCGCTACCATGTCCCTTTTCCGTCTCCCCCTGAACAGTACATCCATTCAGCAGGACTGATCCACAGAGTGAGTGGTGGCTTTCCTCTTCTCTTCTTGCCCACTCTTTTCATTTTTCCTCATCCCCTCTTTTCATAAAGTGCTTTGTTGGCTTTAAAAGGCATTCTGTATTTAAAATGTACCGGTATGTGTGAAAGTAGATCATATCATATTGTGTGAGTTTGTTAGAGAGATTGTTCTGTCTGTCTGTCTGTCTGTCTTTCTCCCTTTCTTTCTCCCTTTCTTTTCCCGTCCCTCAGACAGTCTTTGTGTTGAACGTTCTGTCTTTATGTGTCTGTCTCACAGGACCTAAAACCAAGTAACGTGGCAGTGAACGAGGACTGCGAGCTGAGGGTAAGACCAGTGGCCCAGCCACCCAACTCCTCAACGCCTCAGACAATCACAACACAACCCCCCCCCCCCCCCCCCCAACTCGGTAATGGCTATCACCATGACAACCTGTGTCTCTCTCTCCCCCAGATCCTTGACTTTGGATTGGCCAGACAGACGGATGATGAGATGACGGGGTACGTGGCGACTCGCTGGTATCGAGCGCCAGAAATCATGCTTAATTGGATGCACTACAATCAGACAGGTACAGATCCACACTCACACAACCCAAAAATGGTCATAAAACCAAGATTCTAATTTCACACCACACATTACCAGACACCTTCTAATATAACAACCAAACACATACTCTATCATCATGCAGTTCTATCCAGAAAGAGAAATCAGCTAGCTATATCTGTGCCGTTATGGCTAATCGTAAAATCCTGTTGTTATGACGACTGAATGTTAACGCCTCTGTTACAGTGGATATCTGGTCAGTGGGATGCATCATGGGAGAGCTGCTGAAGGGGAAGGTCCTGTTTCCAGGCAACGACTGTATCTTTCACTAACACGGACATGGCTTGAGACTGAGTGTACTACACTCCACAACCACTCTCCAGCGCTGTTACCACCAATACTGCTCTATGGACACACATCAGCTCCTCCCATATTTGCATCACAATCCCATCTAGAGATATAGCCTTTCTGTCTGAAGGGGAAGTGTATTGAGAGTGACTGAAAGGAAAGGAAGTTCACAATGGACTGAATTGTATTGGCTGTCACTGTACAGAGTCTAAAGACTGAAACAAATAGGAATGTGATTTACTGCTTTGTATGTCTGTATTGGGTCCTCAAATGTAGGAGTATGCTGTCTGCATAAAACGAACACTAGAACACTGTTCTAGCAAAGTCAAGTATGCCTAACCTCGGTCAGTTGTTCTACCTAAAGTGTTGGTCCTGCCAATCAAATGACTTTTTCACGATCATCATGGCCCTTAATTAACCCCTCCTGATCTAAGATATCGACCAGCTGAAGAGGATTATGGAGGTGGTGGGCACCCCGACCCCTGACCTTCTACAGAAGATCTCTTCTGAACATGTGAGAAGATGGAGAGATAGAGGGAGAGATGGGAAAGTTGAATGGATCATTTAGCTATAGCAATGCTTTAATGATACTGATGATCCCCTGACATCCATTGATCGGTGTAATTGATTGACTAATTTGATGATAGATTATTCAATATTTTGCTTGTAGCATGATTGATTTCTCAATTGATGGATCAATTGGCCCTGCAATGTACTGTACACATTGTCACGTGTGTCGTTGTACATTGCTTCCTATTCATAGGCTCAGAAATATATCCAGTCTCTACCCTTCATGCCCCAGCAGGACTTAGAGAAGATATTCAGAGGAGCCAACCCAATGGGTGAGACTGAGTCATACCCAATAACTGAATTTGCTGGAGGCAAATTTTAAACCAAGGCTATGGATTACATAAGGCAGCTTTGTTAGTATTTTTCCCTTTGTGCCTGCATCTTAATCTCAGTCTCCATCTTTCTCTCTGCATCTCCATTCTTCTCTCTCCCTCCCTCTCCCTCTCTCCCTCAGCTGTGAATCTACTGAAGCGCATGCTGGTTCTGGACTGTGATGGACGTATCTCTGCCAGTGAGGCTCTCTCCCACCCTTATTTCTCCCAGTACCACGACCCGGATGACGAACCAGAGGCCCTGCCCTACGACCAGACGCTGGAGAGCAAGGACCGCACACTAGAGGAGTGGAAAGGTGAGAGAGCGAGAGAGAGAGATGGAAGGTGGCTGGAGTGGAGGAGGTTAAGAGGGATTTTCCTTTTTAAAGATTCAACAGTTATTTTCTGCTGTGTTCTTGACCAGATATAAATGTTCTCTCTTCCTGCTCACCTTTTGTTCATCCCTCTTTCTTCACCGCATCTTCTTTCTCTCTCTCTCTCTCTCCCCCTCTCCATCCCCCTATACAGAGCTGGTGTTCGGGGAGATGAAAGGAATCAAAGCGCCTGTCAGCGAGACGAGTAGTCTACAGGTGGAACAGTGAAAGACAAACCCTGCCTCCTTCTGCTCGGTCTGTCCCGTCAGCTGAGGAAGGACTGCCGTCTTGTCTCCGTCTGTCTGTCGGCCGGCGTTGGGGAGGCGGGAGGATTTGAAAGAAAGAGAGAAACAACGCTGTGTCCCCTAGAGGCATGACACCCCTCCCCTTGCTCACTGTGACTGGCTATTTGACTGCCTGTCTTGAGTTTTGTAAAAGGGGAGCAGGGAGAGGGGAGGTCTGGTTGAACTGAAAGTGATGAGAATACGCACATTACGATGACTACAGGGAGCATGCTTTGATAGGTATATGTTTACAGTCTGTTGAAGAGAGGTAGAAGAGAGAGACAGACAGAGAGAGAAAGTAGCACTAGGGTTTTCAAATCGACCTAAGGGTCCAACTGGTAAATGGTCATTGGCTATAGGTTACTGGAAATCTTTCGTCATGAAGACATTTTATAAGCAGTCATAACGGATGTCAGTTTAAGTCTGCTTATAACACCTGTTATGTCATAGTAATGACAGTTTTATGACATAGGGTTCTAGTGAATTTTTGTCAAGAATTTTCCACACATTTTTTCATATTTCTATTTTAGTTGTAGCAAATATCTGTTATTTCACAGAAACTTACATAAGATGGTTCCTCCCTCGATATAGACCAATGAATGCCCTTTGTGCTGTTACTGCACAACATCCCCCAACACTCACCAATATGCCACATCATGTACAACTATTGGCCAGATTCCCTAAGCATTTAGAATTGTTTTTACAGAACAACACCGGTGGTAGTGTTTTGTTTACTGAGACATAACTGCATTGCTGCAAATGCTATGTAGATATGTCCCAATGTACAGGTAACTAACTGCCAACATAAAGAATACATCAACATAAAGTGTTTTAATAGGGCATTGGGCCAACACAAGCCAGAGCAGATTCGGTGCACCTTGGCAAAGTTTCTGGAACTCCATTGATGGGATGCGACACCGTTCTTTCATGGGAAATTCCATCGTTTGGTGTTTTGTTGAGGGTGGTGGAAAACGCTGTCTCAGGCGCCGCTCCAGAATCTCCCATAAGTGTTCAATTGGGTTGAGATCTGGTGACTGAGACGGCCATGGCATATGGTTTACATCGTTTTCATGCACGTTAAACCATTCAGTGACCATTCGTGCCCTGTCGATGGGGGCATTGTCATCCTGTGGGGGCATAGTCATGGTGGCCAAAATAATGGCCTGCCCAGCATTTTTATACATGACCCTAAACATGATGGGATGTTAATTGATTAATTAACTCAGAAACCATACCTATGTGGAAGCACCTGTTTTCAATATGCTTTGTATCTCTTATTAACTCAAGTGTTTCCATTATTTTTGCAGTGACCTGTATGTAAGCATGTATGCATTTGTTGCTGGTATCACCCATTTCAAATTCCACTTGGCTCCAGTCCAACAGGTTTTACTAGTCCCTGGCTCTGTTGAGAAACCCAACCCTATAGCTGAAGTTTACATCTGAACATTCAACAGATACCATTACCCACAGTGACTCCCACAGATACCATTACCCACAGTGACTCCCACAGATACCATTAACCACAGTGACTCCCACAGATATCATTACCCACAGTGACTCCCACAGATACCATTACCCACAGTGACTCCCAGATGCATTATGCAGATTAAATTGGATTTACAATAGGTCTGAATGTTGTAGTTTCAGAGGTCTAATATTCAGCATGTTTTAAAGGGGCGTACTGAGGTGAACGAATTACAGGGGAGTAAAATAATTCAATTTTCAGTAAAAAAAACATGTTCTGGAACTGCAACTTCAACATCAATCATATACACAATGCCTCAATTACAGTAGAGATCATCCAAAATACTCTTTCTCGATTGATGTTTGACTATTTACGGTCTTGTATGTGTCATGTACAAATGTTGATTTTGGAAACTTGGTGGATTTAAATAGAACTGCAAAAAAGATGAATGTATACAAAACTGTATGTTTAAAAAACAAGTGTCTTTTCATTCTATGGTGGCATGAATTTTAACTGTACAATTTCTGCCGTATGCATTTCCAATCAATAACCGAATGTCAACTCTGTGTCATAATGCCATGACAACTCATGACAGTTGATGTCAACCAACTCAACTCTATTACAACAGTTATAACACCATTATGCAGCATGAACAAGTAAACATTTGGTTACACATATTCAGAATAAATCAAATCGATCTATTCCCTGTCTTGGGAACGTCATGAATGCGTGCATCAATCCAGTCTTGTTTTCTCCCAAAAATGATTAAGTCTGTTGTTGATTGGACAAACTCCTTTATGTTTCCAAGTATCATGCAGCAGCCTATCAGCCGGTATGCAGCACTATGTCAGTGGTGAGAATCTGTCATGGGCATAGCATGTTGTGGCATTATGAAAGACCACTTTACCCCAGAGTTACGGCCTACTCATTCCTCCTCCACATGGCCAAAGTTCCATCAATACTCCCAGCCCACACAAACAGTAGCTTTCCAGTGCTTTATGGGTTCCAAGTCTGAGTATACATGGCCTTTTCTGTGTGTGTGTGTCAATTTGCCTTCAAGGTCCATTCTTGCATGTTTCCAACAAACATGCCTGCAGGCATCAAACTATGTCATAATCTCTCAGCCACAGAACAGAGACAGTATTATGAGAGACCATCATGACGACGCATGTATCCTCTTCTTCCTCGTCATCAATAAAAGCTAAATTCATCACCAGTTACCTTACTGTGTGTGTGTGTGTGTGTGTGTGGGGGGGGGGTACATTTTTACTTCTGAGCCTGCATATAAACAGCAACAACACTATCAGCAAAGCAGAAAGGAAGGGAGGCCAGGGAAATACTAAAATAACTTTCATCCCTATCTTCAGGCTAGGCTAGCTCTCTTCGGTATCTCATGGCAACAGACAGCATTTTGGCAACATTCCTTATAACTTGATTGTAAGACAATAAGGAGCCAGGGCGGCAGGTAGCCTAGCTGTTAAGAGTGTTGCTGGTTCGAATCCCTGAGTAGACTAGGTGAAAAATGTGCCCATGTGATCTTGAGCAAGGCTTGTAACCTTAATCTGGATAAAGAGCATCTGATAAATTACTAAAATGTAAAAATGAGCCTGGACACAGACACACCCATCAATCGCACAGGGCCACTAGTTTTTACCTTTTTCTGACAAAATACAGAGGTCATGCCACCAGGCGATGGTGTGTGGCACAGTGATGCCATCTGTTGTTCATTACTGCAACTCTTGGGTTTTACCGGGGTGCTTGAGATACCCGGATGTGTTGTGATGTACTGAACAAGACTGGTTACTCGCATCAATGCCTCTGTCTCGTCATTTAGCATTCAAACATGGTGTCAGAGTCGGATAACTAACCATGCTTTCCGCAAATTAGAGTCACCTGCTCTGGTTTACAAACAAATGCTTATTTGTGTAAAATTTCGCCCGGAATTGGCCTTAAGCTAGAGTGAGTTTGCTAGTTAGCTTCAGTGTTGTTAGCACCGGTTAGACATGGCAGCGAACATTCCCCCTCCCGCCGTTATGAAGCTCAGTGGGGATTGGAGCACGAACTGGGATACGTTTAGAGGTGAATGGGAGGACTATGCGCTAGCAACGGGACTTCTGGAAAAGGAAGATGAGGTAGTGGCTGCCACTTTGAGGACTATAATGGGAACTGAATGCCGACACGTATACAAACACAACCTGAACCTAACAGCAGCACAGCAAGGTAACGCTATAGCTATTCTTGATGCTCTTGAACATTACTTTACGCCAGCAAAGAACGTCATATACGAGCGTTATGTTTTCGGTCGTTGCAAACAGGAGGAGTCAGTTCCTGGGGAAGTTCACTTTGAGTTGGACGCAGAAATCCAGCCTGTCCAGTGTGCACCCCGCAATGTACCAGTGGCCATGAAAGCAGCTACGAAGGCTCAGCTTGACAAATACGAAGCAGATGGCCACATCATATCCGTCACCGAGCCTACGGACTGGATAAGTAATATGGTTATCGTCAAGAAACCAGACAAGCTACGGATATGCATTGATCCTAAACACCTCAACCGGGCTCTGCGACGTTCACATTACATTATGCCCACGTTGGAGGATGTTCTTTACAAGCTCCCAAAGGCCAGAGTCTTCACGCTCGTGGATGCCAGAGATGCCTTTCTGCAGTGCAAGCTCGACGAGCCCAGCAGCTACATGACCACCTTTTGGACACCCTGGGGCAGGAAGAGGTGGTTGAAGCTTCCGTTTGGTGTCTCCGTGGCTCCAGAGGTGTATCAGCGGAAACAGCATGAGCTGTTGATGGGACTTAGTGGCGTGGAACCCATAGCAGATTACATTCTCGTAGTGGGCTGTGGGGACAGTGATGAGGAGGCAGAATGTGACCATGACGCCAAGCTGCTGGCCCTGATGGTCAGATGCAGACAGGTCAAGCTAAGGCTAAGCATAAAAAAGCTTCAGTTTAAAGTGCCAGAGGTCCGCTTTCATGGGCACATCTTGTCCTCCACCGGATTGAAGGCGGATCCTGAAAAAGTGAAGGCTGTCTTGGAAATGCCCCACCCATCTGACGTGAAGGGAGTGCAGCGCGTCGTCGGATTTGTCACCTACCTGGCCAAATTCCTACCGCGGCTCTCTGAAGTGTGTGAGCCACTGAGGAGGCTCATGGACAAGGACACCATCTGGCATTGGCTCCCAAAACATGACGCAGCGGTGAGGGAAATAAAACAACTGGTCACCCAGACACCTGTACTGCGATACTACAATGTGTCAAAACCTGTCACGATTCAGAGTGACTCAAGCCAGTATGGACTTGGCTGTTGCCTCATGCAGGAGGGCCAGCCTGTGGCATTCGCCTCTAGGGCACTTACCCCAACAGAGCAGAACTATGCCCAGATAGAGAAGGAGTGCCTCAGCATTGTGTTTGCATGCCAACGCTTCCACCACTACCTGTACGGGCGCGACAATATTACAGCAGAGACCGATCACAAGCCCCTTATTGCTATATTCAGCAAGCCTCTCCTGAATGCCCCAAAACGACTGCAGAGCATGCTACTGGCCCTACAAAACTACAACCTCAAGGTGGTGTATAAGCCAGGGCCAGAGATGTATGTGAGTGGCACGCTCAGCAGGGCTACTGCATCAGGCACTCACACACGCTCCATGCATGAACAACACGCAGTGTGCAGCTTACAAACAGAGCAAGTGGATGTTGAACACATCAACCAGGCTGACTACCTTAATGTTACGGACCAGCGCCTTATACAAATCAGACAGCACACAGACAGGGACGGGCAACTCCAGGCATTGAGGTCTGTGATTCTGATGGGCTGGCCCGACTGCAGGGAAGAAACTGCTTTAGCCGTCAGAGAATATTGGCCAATCAAAGAGGAGCTCAGTGTTCAAAACGGGAGTGATATTCAAGAGTCAGAGAGTCGTTATTCCCCGGTCTCTGCGCCCTGAGATGTTGGCACGCGTGCACTCAAGTCACATAGGAGGTGAGGCCTGTTACAGACAAGCACGTGACACACTGTATTGGCCAGGAATGAAGAGTGAAATTAAAGACTATGTCAGTAAATGCACAATCTGCAATGAATATGCCATTGAGCAACAGAGAGAGACGATGATGTCCCACGAGCTACCGATGCGCCCCTGGCAGATAGTAAGTCTAGATCTCTTCCAGCACAGTGGCAATGACTTTCTGCTGGTAGTCGATCATTACTCAGACTTTTGGGAGATCGACCTCCTCCCCGACCTCTCAGCAGAGACAACGATCAAATGCTGCAAGGCTCAGTTTGCCGCTATGGCCAGCCAGATAGGGTAATTTCAGACAATGGACCCCAATTCTCCGGAGTTGAGTTCCGAAAATTTGCTGCAGGATGGGAATTCGAGCACGTCACTTCATCACCACGACACCCAAAAGCTAATGGGAAGGCAGAGTCCGCAGTAAAAATCGCAAAGAACCTCTGCAAAAAGGCTCTGCGAGAGGGCAAAGATGCCTGGAAAGCAATCCTGCAGTGGCGCAATACCCCGACAGAAGGCATGGACAGCAGCCCGGCACAGCGCCTCATGGCACAGCGCTTAAAAGCAGCTCTGCCAGTAGCCAGCACTCTCCTGGAGCCATGTGTGGTGACAGACGTGCTGGTGAAGCTACGTCACAGAAGACAGGTCTCCAAGTTCATCTACGACAAATCAGCAAAAGACTTACCTGAGCTCAGGGTGGGTGAAACGGTGCGAATGAAGCCACTACCAGGGGACCGGACAGGCCTCTGGAGACTCGGATCCTGTGTACAGAAAGTGGCACCACGCTCCTACTTGGTCGAAGTGAATGGATCACTGTACCGTCGTAACAGGGTTGACCTTCGGATTGCACCTACTCAGAACCCTGATGGTCAAAGGGGTCACATGACAAAAAACAGAACCCCAGCAAGTCACATGGGGCCTGAGGCACTGGGCGAAGAGCCAGGGGATCACAGGTTGGCCGCTCCCTCGCCCATCAATTCTCCCCTTAGACATTCAGGTGACATGCCTGTGCGGGAACCCGCAGTCCTCGCAGACAAGCCCCCTGTTTTTTCACGATGCGGGCGTCTGTCCCAGCCACCAAAAATACTTAATCTGTAGGTTTCCCATCAGGGATTGTTGACAGAGATAAAAGTGAAGAGAATATCAAAATGTGTTGTTGTTCTGGAAAAAAATAAAATAAATACTAAACTGTTCATGTTGGAAATTGTTACTAGGTTTGTTTTGTTAGTGAATTGACACCTCCTGTCCTATTTTATTAAAGGGAAGATGTTATGGGTGGAAGATGGCACAGTGATGCCATCTGTTGGTAAATGTTCATTACTGCAACTCTTGGGTTTTACCGGGGTGCTTGAGATACCCGGATGTGTTGTGATGTACTGAACAAGACTGGTTACTCGCATCAATGCCTCTGTCTCGTCATTTAGCATTCAAACAGTGTGTTCAGCAGTGATACCATTGAGGTTTTAAAAACGAGTGAGACCAGTCACTGGTTACGGTTCTTTATTCGTGTCACTGGAGACCACTGTCGGGCAACGGAATGCATTGCGCATTTCCCGAGTGCTAGAGTGTGTAGTAGGTAGGTGGTGGCTGCACGAGAGCAAGTGAACGAAGTGTGAACGAAGTGTCTCATGCACAACAACGCCTCATTATCCCCGAATTAAGAGTTAGCTGGGGAAACATTGACCCCCAAATCGATTTGGATATGTCGGTCCGCACGCGGACAGGATTTTACCGTCAGGAGGTAAACAAAACGGCATGGGAGGTTCCAGAGCGATACCGTGAGCTAAAGCAGGTGGGGACTGGCGCGTATGGGACAGTATGGTGAGTTTTATACGAGTTTAATCATCAAACATGGGTAGGCTACTCTTCGTAAATGTCGAATTTGGAGTTAACAATAGCCTATGTTAAGGCAATACAAACCAAGCCACAACAAGACGTGACTCGTTCCTAAAATAAGCATCGTGTTTTTTTTTTATCTGTTCATCTCATGCATTCTTCATGTGGTTATATCAAAAGGAAGTGTTTTGTGCAGTGGAGCGCTGGATTGTGTCCGAATTAAGTCATCAACAAACATCGCTGCTATTTGATGAATTACATTATGCGGTTTCTGTTTCATTCCTAAACATAGTTTACACGGCAGGGACTTTTTTGGCTTTGTGAAGTCGGGAAAAGCATAACAAAGAACCCCCATTGGCCTCATTGTTCGTTGGGTTTTAGTGAGCAGAAGATTTAGATTTAAGTGCATCGGCCTACATCTGTTCTGGGTCTTTGCGCAATGTTTCTTGGGATATAGGCCGAACAAATGTTTCTACTTGAATTCCAGAAACTCCCAAGGATGTCTTTGAAGTAGGCCTAACCACTTGATTATAAAACATGATATTTGGATGTATATTCTTTTAATTAAATAATTAATCAAGCATTCAATAAAAAATACAATAAGAGAGTTGGGTCCTTCTTCAGTAGGCTACCGCCAATGGCCTACATTGCTAAAATGTTTTCTTCCCTTTACCTACATGTCTTGCTGCAGCTCCGCCCAGGACCGCAGGACTGGGGTGAGGGTGGCCATCAAGAAGCTCCACAGACCCTTCCAGTCGAAGCTCTTTGCCAAGAGGGCCTACAGAGAGCTCCGGCTCCTCAAGCACATGAAGCACGAAAATGTGAGGGCCCTTCCTGAAATACGCACCTCATGGTTAATTCTCATAAATAGAAAAGGTGTCTGTTTCACACCACTAATTAGGCCGTGTCTAAAAATGAAATGGCCCAACTCTACAGTACTGCATTTAAAACTCACTTTTATCCATAGTAAACTGTTCAAATCCTTATGGCCTAGGCTGCGTGCAGAGAGCAGTGACAGTTTATTTTGTTGCACACAGTGAGACAAACACAGCTGTTCCTTATGATTGGCAATTAGTCAGTAGCAGAGTAGTCAGAAAGATCACATTGGTAATATTCACATCACAACCCATAATACTAAACAGAAACACATCATATCAAGATTATAGAGATATTAATTTGAGGCAGGCACAGGTTCTGAGTCTTGATTGGAAAAGTTGAATCAGGCATTCAACTTGGGGTGGCAGGTAGCCTCGTGGTTAGTAACCGAAAGGTTGCTGGATTGAATCCCTGAGCTGACAAGGTAAAAATCTGTCATTCTGCCTTTGAACAAGGCGGTTAACCCACTGTTCCCCCGTAGGCTGTCATTGTAAATAATAATTTGTTCTTAACTGACTTGCCTATTTAAATAAAGGTTTCAATACATGTTGTAGCTCTCCTGGACCAGGGTTGGACTTGGTGACCACTGATTTCAGAGGTCTACTGGGTATACAGGGAGTTTGTAGAGTTTAATAATGGTACACAAGGAAAGGCTGAGAAGGAAGCCAATCCATGTTGCGGAAAAAATGCCTCATAGCAACATCTACTTTAGTCAGTGGCTCACTCTAGAATGACAGAGACACACCCCGTATCACAATTGTGTGTGTGTGTGTGTGTAACTTCAAGTGGGAATCATTTCCTGATGCTGTAATTGAGATACATGATGCACAAAAAAAAATCTCCAGTTAATCTATAATTGAGCTATTCTATTTATTTTCTGTTATTCTTTGATTGGCTTGGATTAGGTGATTGGACTGCTGGATGTGTTCACTTCTGAGATCTCATTGGACAGGTTTCATGACTTGTAAGTACCTCTTTGTCCAATACCCTTCCTGTTCATATATTGAATGTTTTTATTCACAATAAAGTATATATTTTTTCCTTTTCCCCTGTCATTCTCAGTTACCTGGTAATGCCACTCATGGGTACTGATCTGGGGAAACTGATGAAGATGGAGAGATTGTCACAGGAGAGGGTGCAATTCCTTGTCTATCAAATGCTGAGAGGACTCAAGGTTAGTTGCATACATGCACTCAAAAGAGCTATATATATATATATATATATATATATATATATATATATATATATATATACATATACATATATATATATATATATATATACATATACATATATATATATATATATATATATATATATATATATATATATATACATATATATATATATATATATATATATATACATATACATATACAATTCTAAGCAGTTTAAAAGATATACCTACAAATGCTCATTTTATCCCCAACATTCAAATATGATACAAAATAAAGGCAGTTTATACAGAAGGTTTAAATGTTTCCCAGAATATACTTGAATAGCACCTTCTTTTTCTAATTTTAAGACTTTCTCTTTTCCTGGTCTTTTGTGTCTCCCCACAGTATATCCACTCTGCAGGGATCATCCACAGGGTGCGTAAACTCTGACCTTTCAACTATGTGCATTGGTGTTGGGGCCCTTGCTCTTTTTCACGCCCACTGCTATTCATGCCGTTTTCCATATCAGAAGCTCTTTGTGTGTGTGCTTGCGTGTATTTGCGTCAATCTGGCAGCATGATAATGTAATTTTTCTAAATACCAACAGGATCTCAAACCTGGAAATTTATCTGTCAACGAAGACTGTGAGCTGAAGGTACTACATATATATATATATATATATATATATATATATATATATATATATATATATATATATATATACATATATACATACATATATATTGCTACCAGACCTGTGATAGGCACTGTGCTCTCCCTGTTCAGTCTCGCTCTCTTTCGATTTAAATGAAATACACTTTATTGAAGTGGAGGCTGCTGAGGGGAGGAGAGATCATAGTAATGGCTGGAACGGAGCAAATGGAATGGCATGGCATCAAACACCTGGAAACCATGTATTTGATACCATTGTACTATTTCACTCATGCCATTACCACAAGCCCGTCCTCCCCAATTAAGGTGCCATCAACCTCCTGTGCTTTATTGTCATAAAAGGGACAATCCAATGTAGCCAAAGCAATTCTCTCTGTCTGTCTCAGATCCTTGACTTCGGGCTGGCTCGGCAGACAGACACAGAGATGACGGGGTACGTCGTCACTCGCTGGTACAGAGCCCCCGAGGTAATCCTCAATTGGATGCACTATACCCAGACTGGTGAGTCTCTCTCAATCACTCATTCATGGCTGCCTTCTTTGTCCACAAGATGGCAGTACTTTCTAATGTCAACATCTGTGTTATCACCATGATTAATCATGCTATTGTAACCAGAAAAATATCCTACAGTATGAGGTCCTATGGAGATCTATCTCTTTGTACAATTTGTGTACAATATCGCTGTAATTGAACCCACTGGTATGGTAGCAGTTTGGTAGCAATGTGGTACTGAAAGACCATTCAGTCCTATGTATGTCTTTGTCCTCCTCTATCGTCAGTGGATATCTGGTCGGTGGGCTGCATCATGGCGGAGATGCTGCTGGGGAAGCCGCTGTTCAAAGGAAATGACCGTATCCTTTTTCAGTGTTTACTACTCTCTGTCTTCACCCCACACAACTATTGCAGAATGATATGTTATCAACCTGTCAAAGACTAGTTCTGTAAGCTTATTATGGCTAAGCATATATAGTATGAGCAGCATGTGAATGTGACTTCCTGTACCACATGAGCTATGACCCTTGACCTCTGGGTGAGCACAGACCTGGACCAACTGAAAGAGATCATGAAGATTACTGGTACACCCACTGCAGACTTTGTTACGAAGCTACAAAGCCAAGATGTAAGTCATGTGGGCACTCAAAATACACTCAGATAGTACACATTCAAAGCAAACACAGCCTACTAGAGTACATAGGAATAGAATACACATACACTCCCAGGTAAATCTGCTCCTCTTCCAACAGGCCAAAAACTACATACGGAGCCTTCCCAAAGTACTAAAGAAAGATTTGCACTTTCTTTTTTCCAAAGCTAGCTCAGACGGTGAGCAGACGTTCAATACAATGATGTGAACACGCAGTTAGTTGAATTTGACAGTCTATTACTAAAGGATCAAAAACGCTGGTTTACAAAACAGCAACTGTTTCTAACTATTGTCAGGAGTGTCCTGACCATAACACCGCTAGAGACACTGTATACCTCTCTGTGTGGCAGCGGTGTGTGTGCTGGAGCGCATGCTGTTGCTGGACCCTGAGAGGCGGGTGAGTGCATCGGAGGCGCTGGCCATGCCCTTTTTCAGCGAGTTCAGAGAACCAGAGGAGGAGACTGAGGCCCAGCCCTACGATCACTCCATGGACAACACAGACCTGCTCCTGGAGCAGTGGAAACGTGAGAGATGGTTGGAGGGAAGCTGAAGAAAGAGATGGAGAGCGGGGGGAGGGAGGAGGAAGATATGGGAGAGAGAGAGATATGCTGGGGAGGACAGAGGGAGAGAGAAGAAGGAGATACAGGAAGAGTAAAAAAGGGGGAGAGATGGATAATGAGGTGGCTGGTAGCCTAGAGGTAAAGACTGTTGGGCAGGTAACTGAAAGGTCGTTGGTTCAAATCCCCAAGCTGGCAAGGTAGAAAATTATGCAATTCTGCCCATGTGCAAGGCAACAACTGCTCCCTGGGTGCTGATGATGTGGATGTTAAATAAGGCAGCCCCCTGCACTGCTCTGATTAAGAGGGGTTGGGTTAAATACAGAAAATGCTATTCGGTTGAACGCATTCAGGAACTGATTAGTTATCTCTTTCCCTAGGAAGATAGCTTAAGGAAAAACATTCCTTTGGTCATTCCACATGATAGAAGGAGAGCGATGATGAGGGAGATGGATATGTGATAACATGTTCAGCTTAAGAGGAAGAAAAATCTATAGAGTGTACAGAGTAACTAATTAGTCATTTCTTGTGATATCTCCTACAGGTCACACATTCACAGAGATTCTGTCCTTCAGGCCTGCAGCAACAGAGACCAAGGACCCCAAAGAGACATCACTCTGAGAGTACACACATACCTCTCAATACCTGTCAATGATTATTATAAGGCATTGTTGTATTGTTGTACAGATGTAATGTGAATACAATGTACAGAATGTAGTTTATTGATTATAAATTGATTTTTTGACAAACATTTTCGAAGATATTGTCAGTCTTGTGTAATTGTGGAACTACTGTAACAGCCAACCAATGAGCCCCTGGGAAAGAAATTATTACTTGCTTCCCCGTAAACCATGAGAATGACTGTAAGCGAAGACATCAAATGTTCATCAATAAAAGGCCACTCTAAAATGATCAGTTTTGTCACATAACAATGCCACAGATGTCTCAAGTTTTGAGGGAGTGTGCAATTGGCATGCTGACTGCAGGAATGTCCACCAGAGCTGTTGCTAGAGAATTTAATGTTAATTTCTCTACCATAAGCTGCCTCCAACGTCGTTTTAGAGAATTTAGCAGTATGTCCAACCGGCCTCACAATCGCAGACCACATGTAAGCACGCCAGCCCAGGACCTCCACATCCGGATCCTTCACCTGCCAGATAGTCTGACACCAGTCACCTGGACAGCTGATGAAACTGAGTATTTCTGTCTGTAATAAAGCCCTTTTGTGGTGAAAAACTCATTCTGATTGGCTTGGCCTGGCTCCCAAGTGGATGGGCCTACACCCTCCCAAGCCTACCCATGGCTGAGCACCCCGCCCAATCATGTGAAATCCATAGATTAGGGCCTAATGGATTTCAATTGACTGATTTCCTTAACTGTAACTCAGTTGTTGAAATTGTTGCATGTTGCATGTTTGTTCAGTATAACATGAATTGACTGCAATATTTTTTAGACTGCAATACACCTGCTCAAACACTGGGATTACCCACGTACGTGGCCTAAGGTCCAGCAAGGACAAAGATCACCTCTGTCTATAAATGGAGCACCAACCTTGCTGATTTTAGTTTGGGCCCCTCAAAAGCCATGAAGAGGGCCAACGTCTTTATTCTGCTTCTTGCTGGTGTGTTGGTTAACGGAAAAGGTATGCTTTATGTTACATGTGAGTTTGTGGATTAAAGCCTGAGAATATGTGTAGCAGAGTAACTCAAAATGTGGACTTAATATTTCAATCAAATAGCAATGTGTGTGGTCAGAAATCTTTTTAAAAAGGAGAAGGAGGTGCCGATTACTACGGTAACGAATTACGTTTTTATTGTGCCCTTGTTTGTGTGTTGCAGACCCCTGCTGGCAGAACAGCTATGACCAGCCTTTAGATTTTAATTGCCCATCAGGACAATCCATCTCTCGCATAGTGAGGTGATTCCTTATGTTCCATACAACCAATCTTCTCCAAAACCTGAATTCTGCACTGACTCACAAGCACAGGTTTCCAAATCAGAGTGAGCATTTTGCTGCTGCGGTGCTGAGTTAACCCTAACCCTTTCTCAAACCCTAGCAAGCTGTTGCATATCAACAGAGTTGCTGTTGATTCAGATTTGCAATTTTCCATTTTGAGAAATTAAACTGGTTTAACTCTGTATTTTGGATTTAGGTTATTGCAATTGCATTCCGGACAAAATATGTTGGGAAACAATAAAACCTGCAACCTGCATAAATGTTTGTTTTCGTATAAATTCAACTATTCATTTGTGCATTGTAATGTATTTTTCCAATTTTAGTGAGCATCACAACATATATGAAGACCGTATGTGGGACTTTGGGTGCAAAGCCACGTTTGACTCAGCAACTAACTGCTTCACATCTTCCTACGTAAATGACCTCGACAAACCTTTCAACTACCAATGCCCAAGCCACCAGGTCATCACAGGGATGAACAGCTATCATGACAACAAGCATGAGGACAGAAGGTGAGATGTAAATTAATCACTATTCACATGAAATAAATACAAATCTTCAAGAAATGACTTTGTCAAATCAAACAGAATAACTAGGGCTTTACAATGATGGTAAAATGTAGAGACATTTGGGGATTAAATGGTGTAAAATCCTAAAAGTGACACAGGGTTGACGGAGGTACTGTTTTTGTTGAACAACCCTACTATAATGTGAATTACAAGGTCAATACAAAACATATATCATAATTTAAACCTTATTTCCACCCTTATACAGATGGAAGTTCACCTGCTGTGGAGCCAGCAACTTCTGTACTGATTCCTGCCAGTGGACCAACTACGTAAACTGGTTTGATGAGGCCTTCACTTTTAATGCCCCACCAAATTCCTACCTGATTGCAGCTGAAAGCTACCACGACAACAATTATGAGTGAGTATGATTATCCATTGGTACTGTATGCGAATGTATGCTAATGTAATGGATTCCAAGTATTTTCTCTCTCTCTGTGTGTGTGTGTATCTACGGTATCTGTGTGTCATATTCTTGCTGTTGGAATAAACAAGCTTCAGGAAAGGATGAATTGACTACAAAACTAACAGGAACAAAATGTCTGTTTGTCTTGTGTACTTTCAGAGATCGTCGCTGGAAATACCAATACTGTACCAGAAGGTCATGCTGAATCTATAACTGATTCTTCCTACAATCAGATTATTTTATCCATTGTTGTCTCTTGATAATCTTGAAAGAAATTCACGATTAAAGATACATGCATCGAATGATTGTGTTTCATTTCCCTGCACTAACGTTTAAATGATTGATTATGCTTGGTTTCTGGTCAAGATATAAACTCTATACAGTACTGTAATGGACGGCAAATGGTTATCTCAGACAATAATTACTAAAACATTGGGTCACACTTTATTTGGATAATCCCCTATTGATGATCTACAGCGGAACAAACCATCAACAGACTATCAACTGCAACTGTTGATATGCAACAGCTTGCTATGGTTACGTTTAGGGTTAGAGTTAGTCAAATCAAATTGTATTTGTCACATGCGCTGAATACAACATGTGTAGTAGACCTTACAGTGAAATGCTTAACCAACAATGCAGTTTTAAGAAAATACACCAAAAAAAGTGTTGGGGTTAAAGGGAAAGTTCAGTATTTTACAACTTCATTTTAGATGGTTCCTGCCCCTGTAAGTAGTCTATGGATCAGGAGAAACTGTAATACATGGTTTGGTTTTTCTTCTAATAGCCACTACACACTTCAGCTAACTTTAGCCTCTGCTGGTTTAAAATCAATGGGAGTGGTGTGGGCATGCAGTGACTGTTAAAAAAGCCATAGACAAATTAACTGAATTATTTGGTTTGACGTAACTTTAAATGATTAGGCTTCTTCAATTCTTAAACATCTTAACCATGGATTACAGTTTCTCCTGGCCCATAGACAACCTTCAGGGGGAGGATCCATCTAACAAGAAGGTGTAAAATACTGAACTTCTCCTTTAAGGCATTTACTGAGATACTGCTGTCGGGCTTCTACCCATTGAGAAAAGTGTATGCTGTTCTAGTCTGCCTAGTGGCCGTGTCCTCTCGAGCCTGCCTAACGGTCCTAAACTGACCTGATAACGTGATTTCCCCCCAGTTTGGTTGGTAATGTAAAAATGTATATCTGGGCAGATGGGCTTCAATTGCTCTGAAACCTTTCAGGTTGTTAGGAAAACATCTAATTCTGTTGATTCTTTTCACACAATCATATTTGGATCGATCTTGTGGGACTGTGATGTACATAATGTACATAATGTTTGTACCTTTGACTGCCAGGTTACACCCTAGGTCAACTACAGTACTGGGATGAGGCATTCATCGACAAAGCCACCAGTACCAACGATCTCCTTATTCCACATTTTGTTTTATCACAGCCTGAATTCAACATTGATTAAATTGATTGTTTTTCTCACCAATCTACACACAATATCCCATAATGACAAAGTGGAATTATGTTTAAAAAATAATAATAATTTCATGAAAAATGAAAAACAGAAATATCTCATTTACACAAGTATTCACATCCTTGAGTCAATACTTTGTATGTTTGAAAATACCCTTGAGCATGGTGAAGTTATTAATTACATGTTGGATGGTGTATCAATACACCCATTCACTACAAAGATACAGGCATCCTTCCTAACTCAGTTGCCGGAGAGGAAGGAAACTGCTCAGGGATTTCACTATGAGGCCAATGGTGACTTTAAAACATTACAGAGTTTAGTGGCTGTGATAGGAGAAAACTAAGGATGGATCAACAGCATTATAGTTACTCCACAAAACTAACCTAAAGAAAAGAAGGAAGCCTGTACAGAATACAAATGTTCCAAAACATACATCCTGTTTGCAACAAGGCATTAAAGTACAATTGCAATACATGTGGCAAAGCAATTAACTTTTTGTCCTGAATACAAAGTGTTATGGTTGGGACAAATCCAATATAATCTACAGAGTACCACTGGTGGCTGCATCATGTTAAAGGTATCCTTGTAAACGTTAAGGACTGGGGAGTTTTTCAGGATAAAAAGGAAATGGAATTGACCTAAACACAGTCAAAATCATAGAGGAAAATCCTAGTGGTTCAGTCTCCTTTCCTAAAGCTAAAGTTAAAAGTCTGTATTATACACAACCTTTTGAGGTTAAATGCAATTACATTATAAGAACTAAAGGTATGACATCAATGCACTGTATTTGACTTTTGATAAGAGATTCTGGTACAAGCCATGCACTGAAACCATGTTCTCGACACTCCTAAATTCGTCATACACTCATGTATTACACATATAGTCTCATATCTTTCCCTCCAATTGGTTCTGTCTATTAAAAATAGTATATTAATTGACTTCAGCTCCCCAGGAGCAGGGATGGAGAGTTGGAGACCATTTATTTTATTCCTCAGTACATTGCCCTCTACATGTTAGTTCATAGTAAAAGTTGCCAGTTCTGTTTCACCTTATTTAATGGTCACTACAGAAATAATGTATTTTTAATGGGCAGGTTTGAATGGGCAGGGCAGGTTCGCTCTCAGTCTGTTCTCTCTGATAAGGTGTGTTTGTTAACCTTCTCACTCTACTACTTGACTCTGTAACAGTCCCATATTCCTGGTATCGAATTCACCTCACTCCATCTCTGCGAGACAATGAAGGATACACACACCCTGCTTAATCTACTTCTGCTGCTAGTGTACCTAGCAGGTAATATGATTTAAAAAATATATAACAACATTGTTTTATGTTAACATTTCTTTTTGAGGATGGCAAGTTGGTTTAACATCAGTCAGTAGGTCTGGACACTTCCTGTTAAGCTCTATAACTACATTTACTTTCAATGTCTACGGAGGTCCAGCTTTTGTTTGGGTGAAAATAGTGTTACATTATAATGTGTTGATTATAGCCTGTGGCTGTTTTGATGAACTTCCAGGATCAGCTTTGACCACTGATGGAGGGAGTGGCAGTATCAGTAAGTGAACCACATCACATAATAGCCAAGCCAAATTATTACAGGATGGAACACATCACTGCATTGATGGGAATGTTGGGTACTTTGAATAATGACTGTGATCGTAGGGTAGTGCTATCAGCTAGCAGCTAACTACAGGCGTTTTATTGGATTATCGTTGTAGTAATTTATCACTGTTACAAGAATACATTTACACCCTGTATCCAATAAATCCTTTATTCTTAAACAGGTAGGCATTGCCTGATTGTGCACTGTAATTTTCAGATGGTCCCTTGGAACTAACCATTGTGGGACCTGACTTTGTTAAAGTGGGTGTGCCACGCAGCTTTGACTGTGCTGCCCAGTGCTCTCCTTCCTGTAGCTACAGAATGAGTATCGACGGGCAGATTTGGCAAGGCAATGAGCTGTTGTTCACAGCTCGCCAATGGGAGGAGTCCCTAAACCTCACATGCACTGCAAGGAATGATGACTCTGGGAGGTCCTCTACAGTAACAAAGATACTGCAGGTTTTAGGTGCGTGGGTGGTTTTTTGTTTTTATAACACTTCACTTGAAATTAAAGGTGATGGTCTTTATGATATTATGAATAGAGGGATAATTAAATGTGTTGTAATTTATTGACAACATGTCTGGATTACTGGATTAGTGATAGATACAATTATTTTTCTACTGTTTTTCACATTGGTCATAGGATCTAGACTATTATCTAAATGTCTATGTGTTCCTCCTTTTAGCTGGACCTACCAACATATCGATCACAGGCCCTGCCCTGATGACCCCAGGGGCCCCTCAAAGCTTCCAGTGTAACGCAGACTGCCGTCCCTCCTGCAACTACACCTGGAAGATAAAGGGCCGATGGCTCGGTGGGCAGGGGAACAAGATTACTGTAACTCCCGAAGAGTTGGCCACCTCTGCTACCCTGAACTGCAAGGCCATCAACAGTGTGTCTGGGCTCTATGCCATGGCCACCAGGACAATACCTGTGACATGTAGGTTATTCTGAGATTTAGAGCTTCTAACAATTGTAGATTCCCTCTTGTTGTTAGTGTAATGCAATTGTCCATATCCACACAAATAGCTTCATCTATCAATATACATACATTCCCTTATATAGTATGTAGTCTATATTTGTTGGGGTTTTGGTTGAAGTGATACTTGAACCAGCTTCTTCCTTTACTTTTTGTCTCCTATCAGCTGGTCCATCAGAGGTCCACGTCATTGGTCAAGACTCTGTTGCAGTCGGCTCCACGTCCATGTTTCAGTGCACTGCCAAATGCACTCCCGCTTGTGACTACCGCTGGACCATTGATGGTCACACTGTCCACGGTAGTGAGATGGAGATGACGGTCGAGCGAAATGTGAAGTCAGAGAAGATTATGTGCCACGCTCAGAATACGGTCTCAACTCATTTTGAGGTGGTCACCAAGTCCATACGGGTGGAAGGTACAGCAGAAATCTCATGATTCTACATTTTAGCAACTACCTTAACTTTTATGCTGTCATAAACATTATCTGACCTAATATCATGTTTTTTTGTGTTCCTTTTGGAATGGTTTTGTGCGTGTTGCAGAAAATGACAAAAAGAAGATCCTCTCCAAAAAAGATGGTTGTCAAGCTGTGTCCAGTTTGTGTTTGTCCAAGAAGACCATCTCTGGGAGGAAGCATCAGCATTGTACAGCAGCTGAAACCTGGTCCCGATTGAGTCCGAACATACCTTGCTGACAACAACACCAGGTTCCAGAACATTAAAGCTGTAAAACAGGAATATAGACTGAAAATAGACAAGACATTAAAACATTGAATACTAGCTACAGTGACTTCAGAAAGTATTCACACTCCCTGACTTCTACATTTTGTTATGTTGGAGTCTGAATTTAAAATAGAATACATTTCAATTTTTTGTCACTGGCCTACACACAATACCCCATAATGTCAAAGTGGAATTATGTTTTTGATATATATACACTACCGTTCAAAAGTTTGGGGTCACTTAGGAATGTCTTTGTTTTTGAAAGAAAATCAAATTTTTTGTTCATTACAATAACATAAAATTGATCAGAAATACAGTGTAGACATTATTAATGTTGTAAATGACTATTGTAGCTGGAAACGACAGATTGTTTGTGAAATATCTACATAGGCATACAGAGGCCCGTTATCAGCAACCATCACTCCTGTGTTCCAATGGCACGTTGTGTTAGCTAATCAAATAGTACCCGTAAAACACCAGTCTCAACATCAATAGTGAAGAGGCGACTCCGGGGTGTTCCTCTGTCCAGTGTCTGTGTTCTATTGCCCATCTTAATCTTTTCTTTTCATTGGCCAATCTGAGAGATGGCTTTTTCTTTGCAACTATGCCTTGAAGACCAACATCCCGGAGTCGCCCCTTCACTGTTGACGTTGAGACTGGTGTTTTGCGGGTACTATTTAATGAAGCTGCCAGTTGAGGACTTGCGAGGCGTCTTTTTCTCAAACTAGACACTCTAATGTACTTGTCCTCTTGCTCAGTTGTGCACCGGGGCCTCCCACTCCTCTTTCTATTCTGGTTAGTGCCAGTTTGTGCTGTTCTGTGAAGGGAGTAGTACACAGCGTTGTAGGAGATCTTCAATTTCTTGGCAATTTCTCGCATGGAATAGCCTTTATTTCTCAGAACAAGAATAGACTGATGAGTTTCAGAAGAAATGTATTTGTTATTGCCAATTTTGAGCCTGTAATCGAACCCACAAATGCTGATGCTCCAGATACTCAAATAGTCTAAAGAAGGCCAGTTTTATTGTGTCTTTAATCAGTACAACAGTTTTCAGCTGTGCTAACATAATTGCAAAAGGGTTTTCTAATGATCAATTAGCCTTTTAAATTGATAAACTTGGATTAGCTAACACAACGTGCCATTGGAACAGGAGGGATGGCTGCTGATAATGGGCCTCTGTATGCCTGTGTAGATATTCCACAAAAAAAATCTGCCATTTCAAGCTACTTTAAAAAAATTAAAATAAAAATGTATTTAACCAGGTAGGCAAGTTGAGAACAAGTTCTCATTTACAACTGCGACCTGGCCAAGGTAAAGCAAAGCAGTTCGACACATACAACAACACAGAGTTACACATGGAGTAAACAAACATACAGTCAATAATACAGTTGAAAATCAAGTCTGTAAACAATGTGAGCAAATGAGGTGAGATAAGGGAGGTAGGGCAATAAATAGGCCATGGTGGCGAAGTAAATAATTAAAACGCAAATAAAACGCTGGAATGGTAGATTTGCAGTAGATGAATGTGCAAAGTAGAAATACTGGGGTGCAAAGGAGCAAGATAAATAAATAAATAAAATAAATACAGTAGGGGATGAGGTAGTTGTTTGGGCTATTTATAGATGGGCTATGTACAGGTGCAGTGATCTGTGAGCTGCTCTGACAGCTGGTGCTTAACGCTAGTGAGGGAGATAAGTGTCTCCAGTTTCAGTCATTGGCAGCAGAGAACTGGAAGGAGAGGCAATACAATAGTCATTTACAACATTAACAATTCCTGCACTGTTTTACTGATCAATTTGATGTTATTTTAATGGACAAAAAATGTGGACATTTCTAAGTGACCCCAAACTTTTGAACGGTAGTGTATATATTTTTTTACTAATTAATTAAAAATGATAAGATGAAATGTCTTGAGTCAATACGTATTCAAACCCTTTGTTATGGCAAGCCTAATAAGTTCAGGAGTAAAAATGTGTGAGTCAATACGTATTCAAACCCTTTGTTATGGCAAGCCTAATAAGTTCAGGAGTACAAATGTGTTTAACAAGTCACATACTTACTGTAAGTTGCATTGACTCCCTCTGTGTGCAATAATAGTGTTTACCATAATTTTTGAATGACTATCTCATCTTTGTACCCCACAAATACAATTATCTGTAAGGTCTCTCAGTTGAGCAGTGAATTTCAAACACAGATTCAACCACAAAGACTAGGGTTTTTTTTTTAATGCCATTCAAAGAAGGGCACCTATTGGTAGATGGGTGTAAATACAATTTAAAAAAAATAGACATTGAATATCGCTTTGAGCATGGTTATTATTTACACTTTGGATGGTGTATCAGTACACCCAGTTCCTACAAAGATGCAGGCGTCCTTCCTAACTCAGTTGCTGGAGAGGAGTCAAACCGGTCACGGATTTCACCTCGAGGTCAATGGTGAATTTAAAACAGTTACAGAGTTGAATGGCTGTGATAGGAGAAAACTGAGGATGGAACAACAACATTGTAAATAACAATACTAACCTAATTGACAGAGTGAAAAGAAGGAAGCCTTTACAAAATAAAAATATTCAAAAACATGCATCCTGTTTGCAACAAGGCACTAACGTAATACTGCAAAATAAATTGGCAAAGCAATGAACTTTTTTTGTCCTGAATAGAAAGTCTTATACTTGGGGCAAATCCAATACAACACGTTACTGAGTAGCACTCTCCACATTTTCAAACGTAGTGGTGGTGGTGTCATGTTATGGGTATGCATGTAATTGTTAATGCATGTAATTGTTAAGGACTGGGGAGTTTTTCAAGATAAAAAATAAACGGAATGGAGCTAAGCACAGGCAAAATCTTAGAGGAAAACCTGGTTCAGTCTGCTTTCCATCAGACACTGGGAGATGAATTCACCTTTCAGCAAGACAAAAACCTAAAACACAAAGCCAAATCTAAACAGGAGTTGCTCACCAAGAAGACATTGAATGTTCCTAAGTGGCCTAGTTACAGTTATAACTTACGGAGTCAGTTGATGGAGTCAGTTGATGTTGCTAGTCCTAACTTTCCACCAGTACTGTACTACACTGTACCGTCCTCCAGTCCAACCAGCGGTGGGATGTTGACCCCAATGTTGTATATAAACTGGACTGCTGATGCTATGTATTTACCATTGAGAGGCTATTTACCATTGAGAGGCCACTAGTTGGACATATTGCCACTCCCAAGTAGCAGTCCTCCATTTCAATTAAATGTTTCAAGGACAAAATTACATTTATTTAAGTTTCATTTTTGTAGTAGTGGGGACAGTAACATTAGTCATCTCTATAAATGATACATTAAGGATTATAATTTTTTTCCGTTATTTAACTAGGCAAGTCAGTTAAGAACAACTTCTTATTTACAATGACAGCCTTCCCCAGCCAAACCCGGACGACGCTGGGCCAATTGTGCGCCGCTTATGGGACTCCCAATCACGGCCGGATATGATTCGAACCAGGGACTGCAGTGACGTCTCTTGCGCTGCGCCACTCAGGAGCTCAATGTTTAGCCGTGTAATAGAACAATTTAGCAAAAATGAACGTACACATTAATAAATACGTTTCTATAGCTTCCAAAAATATTTTTTTACCATCATGACGGAGTGCCAAGATGGAGGCACAGTGGCTTCAACACACCCCCCCCTATTAGTCATCTAGTGTATATATAAATCATTGGTTGACCCCTGTCACAGTGCTGTCCTTCACCACGGCAGCAATCTCTCACAAAGTGTTCACTCATCTTTCTGCTGAAAGACAAATTCCAGACCAAAAATGTGCTTAGTAAAATATGAGACTTACACAGACACACATGGCTAAGTTGATGGGTCATGTAAATGAGTTCAATAGAATGTTATACAGTGGGTCAATAACAAAAGTGTATCTCAATACTTTGTTATATACCCTTTGTTGGCAATGACAGAGGTCAAACGTTTTCTGTAAGTCTTCACAAGGTTTTCACACACTGTTGCTGGTATTTTGGCCCATTCCTCCATGCAGATTTCCTCTAGAGCAGTGATGTTTTGGGGCTGTTGCTGGGCAACACAGACTTTCAACTCCCTCCAAAGATTTTATATGGAGTTGAGATCTGGAGACTGGCTAGGCCACTCCAGGACCTTGAAATGCTTCTTACGAAGCCACTCCTTCGTTGCCCGGGCGGTGTGTTTGGGATCATTGTCATGCTGAAACGTTTCATCTTCAATGCCCTTTCTGATCGAAGGAGGTTTTCACTAAAAATCTCACGATACATGGCCCCATTCATTCTTTCCTTTACACGGATCAGTCGTCCTGGTCCCTTTGCAGAAAAACAGCCCCAAAGCATTATGTTTCCACCCCCATGCTTCACAGTAGGTATGGTGTTCTTTGGATGCAACTCAGCATTCTTTGTCCTCCAAACACGACGAGTTGATTTTTTATCAAAAAGTAATATTTTGGTTTCATCTGACATCCTCCCAATCTTCTTCTGGATCATCCAAATGCTCTCTAGCAAACTTCAGACGGGCCTGGACATGTACTGGCTTAAGCAGGGGGACACGTCTGGCACTCCAGGATTTGAGTCCCTGGCGGCGTAGTGTGTTACTGATGGTAGGCTTTGTTACTTTGGTCCCAGCTCTCTGCAGGTCATTCACTAGGCCCCGTGTGGTTCTGAGATTTTTGCTCACCGTTCTTGTGATCATTTTGACCCCACGGGGTCAGATCTTGCGTGGAGCCCCAGATCGAGGGAGATTATCAGTGGTCTTGTATGTCTTCCATTTCCTAATAATTGCTCCCACAGTTGATTTCTTCAAACCAAGCTGCTTACCTATTGCAGATTCAGTCTTCCCAGCCTGGTGCAGGTCTACAATTTTGTTTCTGGTGTCCTTTGACAGCTCTTTGGTCTTGGCCATAGTGGAGTTTGGAGTGTGACTGTTTGAGGTTGTGGACCGTGATACTGATAACAGATAAAGACTGATAAAGTGGAGGACAGAGGAACCTCTTAAAGAAGAAGTTACAGGCCTGTGAGAGCCAGAAATCTTGCTTGTTTGTAGGTGACCAAATACTTATTTTCCACCATAATTTGCAAATAAATTCATAAAAAATCCTTCAATGTGATTTTCTGGATTTTTTTTCTCATTTTGTCTGTCATAGTTGAAGTGTACCTATGATGAAAATTACAGGCCTCTCTCATCTTTTTAAGTGGGAGAACTTGCACAATTGGTGGCTGACTAAATACTTTTTTGCCCCACTGTATATATATATATATATATATATATATATATATATATATATATATATATATATATATGGGGGGATACAACCATCCCAGCTCTGCCGATTTTTCTGTGAAGAGACAGAATCATTAGATCCTTTGTTTTGTACTGTCCATCTGTACTGTAGCTTGTTTTGGTCGCAGGTTCAGGAATGGCGGAAGAATTGCAACATTTACCTGGAGCTAACTCTGCAAATAGCACTGCTGGGTGATTTAAAAAGTCATAGTCAATCGATCAATAATATAAAAATGTTCTTAGTAAAAATGTGTATCTTTAATTTACAATCTGTAGAAACTGAGAAAAGGAAGGTTCAGAACTTTTCTGAAACATCACAGCACAGTTGAAAAATATACGGCAAACAGAAATCAAAACTAACAATGAAAGAAAGTTGAGTAAGTAAGTCTTTATAAAAATAATTGCCTCCACGTTTTTATGGTGGAATGTTGACTATAGGCTACTTTGAACCATGCAAGGTAAGATATAATATGTGTCACGCCCTATTTTCTTTATATTTTGGTTAGGTCAGGGTGTGACTAGGGTGGGTATGCTAGTTTTAGTATTGTCTAGGGTTTTTGTATGTCTAGAGTTTTTGTAAGTCTAGGTGAATTTGTTTGTCTATGGTGGCCTGATATGGTTCCCAATCAGAGGCAGCTGTTTATCGTTGTCTCTGATTGGGGATCATATTTAGGTAGCCATTTCCTTTTTGTGTTTGTGGGATCTTGTCTATGTGTAGTTGCCTGTCAGCACTCGTTTGTATAGTGGTTTGGTTTGTTATTTTGTTCAGTGTTCATTCTTTTAATAAATAAGAATGTCCGCATACCACGCTGCGCCTTGGTCCGATCCTTATAACGAACGTGACAATATGAAGTAAAATGTCCAGGTTTCAAAGAATAGTGATGGTAATGATAGGCCTAACAGTCTTTAGGTAGATGGAAAGGCTTTCCCAAAAACCTTCTCAATATAATGTTAACTCGTTACAATGCCTACTATTATCCAGTGGTGGTGGTGTAAAGTACTTACTTAAATACTACTTAAGTAGTTTTTTGGGGTATCTGTACTTTACATTACTATTTATATTTTTGGCAACTTTTACTTTTACTTCACTACATTCCGAAATAAAATAATGTACTTTTTACTCCATACATTTTCCATGACACCCAAAAGTACTGGTTACATTTTGACAGGAAAATGGTCCAATTCACACACTTGTCAAGAGAACATCCCTGGTCATCCCTACTGCATCTGATTTGGTGGACTCACTAAACACAAATGCTTTGTCTATAAATTATGTCTGAGTGTTGGAGTGTGCCCCTGGAAATTTGTCAATAAAAAATAAGAAATGGTGCCACCTGGTTTGTTTAATATAAGGATTTTAAAATTATTTATACTTTTACTTTTGATACTTAAGTACATTTGACCAATTCCATTTACTTTTGATACTTTTATATTTTTCAAGTATTTTTAAAACCAAACTTTTAGACTTTTACTCAAGTAGTATTTTACTGGGTGACTTTCACATGAGTCATTTTCTATTATGGAATCTTTACTTTTACTCAAGTATGACAATTTAGTACTTTTTTCACCACTGCATTTACACAAGTATTTAGACCCTTTACTCAGTACTTTGTTGAAACACCTTTGGCAGTGATTAAAGCCTTGAGTTTTCCTGGGTATGACACCACAAGTTTGGCACACCTGTATTTGGGGATTTTCTCCCATTCTTCTCTGCAGATCCTCTCAAGCTCTGTCAGGTTGGATGGGGAGCATCGCTGAACAGCTATGTTCGATCAGGTTCAAGTCCGGGCTCTGGCTGGGTCACTCAAGGACGTTCAGAGACTTGTCCCAAAGCCACTCCTTTGTTGTCTTGGCTGTGTGCTTAGGGTCGTTGACCTGTTGGAAGGTGAACTTTCACCTCAGTCTGAGGTCCTGAGCGCTCTGGAGCAGGTTTTCATCAGAGATCTCTCTTTACTATGCTCCGTTCATCTTTCCCTCGATCCTGACTCATCTCCCAGTCCCTTCCGCTAAAAAACATCCCCACAGCATGACGCTGCCACCACCATGCTTCACCATAGAGATGGAGCCAGGTTCTTTCCAGACGTGACGCTTGGCATTCAGGCCAATTAATTCAATCTTGGTTTCACCAGACCAGAGAATCTTGTTTCTCATGGTCTGCGTCTTTTAGGTGCCTTTTGGCAAACTCCAAGTGGGCTGTCATGTGCCTTTTACTGGGGAGTGGCTTTCATCTGGCCACTCTACCAGAAAGGCCTGATTGGTGGAGTGCTGCAGATATGGTTGGCCTTCTGGAAGGTTCTTCCATCTCCACAAAGGAACTCTGAAGCTCTGTCAGAGTGACCATTGGGTTCTTGGTCACTTCCCTGACCAAGGCCCTTCTCCCCCAATAGGAAGAGTCTTGGTGGTTCCAAACTACTTCCATTTAAGAATGATGGAGGCCACTGTGTTCTCGGGGACCTTCAATGCTGCAGACATTTTTTGGTACTCTTCCCCAGATCTGTGCCTCGAAACAATTCTGTTTCAGAGCTCTATGGAAAATTCCTTTCGACCTCATGGTTTGGTTTTTGCTCTGACATGCACTGTCAACTGTGGGATCTTATATAGACAGTTTTGTGCCTGATGATGAATGGAAACAGGATGCACCTGAGCTCAATTTTGAGTTTCATAGCAAAGGGTCTGACTACTTATGTGAATAAGGTATTCCTGTTTTTTATTTAGAATAAATTTGCTAAACATTCTAAAAACCTGTTTTCACTTTGTCACTATGGGGTATTGTGTGTAGATTGATGAGGATTTGTATTTATGTAATCAATTTTAGAATAAGGCTGTAGCGTAACAAAATGTGGAAAAAGTCAATAGGTCTGAATACTTTCCGAAGGCACTGTATATTTTTGTTCAGTATAGTTAGACCCCTGACCCCCATTAGACCACTGACAACCAGAATTAACCCTGATTAGGAAAAGGGGTGTAACAGGTGCGTGACGTCACTCCGACTCCACACAATTTTGTGTGACTGCCTCTGCGATGCATTGCTGCAAGGCAAACGCAGCGCTCCATTGGAAATTAATGTACTTCTGGCGTACCAAAATGCAATGATGCTGTAGGTGTGATTGAGATGTTAAACCCTCATATCCACCGCTCCAGTAGAGGCTCCTAGAGACTTCAAACTTCGTATGTAGGAGTCTTTCCTCATGCTGAACAAATTTGTCTCAAGCTCTCATAAGGTCCATCAGGATAGATTGTCAGACATGCATTTAGGTTATGCACCCAGTAGGTCCCTCAGGTCCTCTGGTACTGGCCTTTCAACTATCCTAAATCCTAGGACCAAGAGGCAAGGAGAGGCAGCCTTTAGGTATTATGCCCCCAGCCTCTGGAATAGCCTGCCAGAGAACCTGACGGAGGCCGAAACTGTGGACATATCTAAAAGAGATCTTAAAACACACCTTTTTAGATTAGCTTTTCTTTAAAGTGCTTTTTAGTCATTTTTATTGTTATTATTTAGTTTTGTATCCTCTTATGTTTGTTGTGTAGTAAATATTTGTATTTGTTTTTTCCTGTGAAGGACATTGGGTTGCATTCCATGTCTGAAATGTGCTGTATGAATAAAGTTTGATTTGATTTCACACTGTAGGTGTGATCAAGGCATAGATTAAGTGAGACTGCTTATAACAGCACCACCTATAGGCCAATCAGTGCCATTCTGTTTGGCCAAGTTACTCATGGCATCTTGTTTCTGTGTGTCAAATTAGATTTATTTTTCTTACTAATGTATGCTTGACTTATTTGACCATGCTTCACTGTGAACCCCTAATTATTCTATAACCACAGCATGGGCACACACACATAGTCTATACCTTTAACATTATGTTAGACATATATTCTAAAATAAGCACTTAGAGGTTGTGTGATTAAAATGTCATTTTTGTAAACATATATAACGATTTTAAACACACAAAATAAAGGAGTTTAGTGATATAATATGTAGACATCGAGTGTAGATGCATGAAGACACATTGACATTTAACATTATATATACACTGTGGAGCTCCAAGGACTCTGGGTTATTGCATCCAGATTCCGTGTTCAGCTAGTCAACTAGCAGTGGTGGGAAAAGTACCGAATTGTCATACTTGAGTAAAAGTAAACATATCGTAATAGAAAATGACTCAAGTAAAAGTCACCCAGTAAAATACTACTTCAGTAAAGTCTAAAAGTATTTGATTTTAAATATACTTAAGTATAAAAAGAAAATGGAATTAAGTATCAAAAGTAAAAGTATAAATTAAAAGTATACATTTCAAATTCCTTATATTATGCAAACCAGATGGCAAAATGTTCTCCTTTTTTTAAATTGATGGATAACATGGGGCAAACTCCAACACTCAGACATACAGTGCCTTGCGAAAGTATTCGGCCCCCTTGAACTTTGCGACCTTTTGCCACATTTCAGGCTTCAAACATAAAGATATAAAACTGTATTTTTTTGTGAAGAATCAACAACAAGTGGGACACAATCATGAAGTAGACCGACATTTATTGGATATTTCAAACTTTTTTAACAAATCAAAAACTGAAAAATTGGGCGTGCAAAATTATTCAGCCCCCTTAAGTTAATACTTTGTAGCGCCACCTTTTGCTGCGATTACAGCTGTAAGTCACTTGGGGTATGTCTCTATCAGTTTTGCACATCGAGAGACTGACATTTTTTCCCATTCCTCCTTGCAAAACAGCTCGAGCTCAGTGAGGTTGGATGGAGAGCATTTGTGAACAGCAGTTTTCAGTTCTTTCCACAGATTCTCGATTGGATTCAGGTCTGGACTTTGACTTGGCCATTCTAACACCTGGATATGTTTATTTTTGAACCATTCCATTGTAGATTTTGCTTTATGTTTTGGATCATTGTCTTGTTGGAAGACAAATCTCCGTCCCAGTCTCAGGTCTTTTGCAGACTCCATCAGGTTTTCTTCCAGAATGGTCCTGTATTTGGCTCCATCCATCTTCCCATCAATTTTAACCATCTTCCCTGTCCCTGCGGAAGAAAAGCAGGCCCAAACCATGATGCTGCCACCACCATGTTTGACAGTGGGGATGGTGTGTTCAGGGTGATGAGCTGTGTTGCATTTACGCCAAACATAACGTTTTGCATTGTTGCCAAAAAGTTCAATTTTGGTTTCATCTGACCAGAGCACCTTCTTCCACATGTTTGGTGTGTCTCCCAGGTGGCTTGTGGCAAACTTTAAACAACACTTTTTATGGATATCTTTAAGAAATGGCTTTCTTCTTGCCACTCTTCCATAAAGGCCAGATTTGTGCAATATACAACTGATTGTTGTCCTATGGACAGAGTCTCCCACCTCAGCTGTAGATCTCTGCAGTTCATCCAGAGTGATCATGGGCCTCTTGGCTGCATCTCTGATCAGTCTTCTCCTTGTATGAGCTGAAAGTTTAGAGGGACGGCCAGGTCTTGGTAGATTTACAGTGGTCTGATACTCCTTCCATTTCAATATTATCGCTTGCACAGTGCTCCTTGGGATGTTTAAAGCTTGGGAAATCTTTTTGTATCCAAATCCGGCTTTAAACTTCTTCACAACAGTATCTCGGACCTGCCTGGTGTGTTCCTTGTTCTTCATGATGCTCTCTGCGCTTTTAACGGACCTCTGAGACTATCACAGTGCAGGTGCATTTATACGGAGACTTGATTACACACAGGTGGATTGTATTTATCATCATTAGTCATTTAGGTCAACATTGGATCATTCAGAGATCCTCACTGAACTTCTGGAGAGAGTTTGCTGCACTGAAAGTAAAGGGGCTGAATAATTTTGCACGCCCAATTTTTCAGTTTTTGATTTGTTAAAAAAGTTTGAAATATCCAATAAATGTCGTTCCACTTCATGATTGTGTCCCACTTGTTGTTGATTCTTCACAAAAAAATACAGTTTTATATCTTTATGTTTGAAGCCTGAAATGTGGCAAAAGGTCGCAAAGTTCAAGGGGGCCGAATACTTTCGCAAGGCACTGTACAGTAATTTAAAAACAAAGAATTTGTGTTTAGTGAGTCTGCCAGATCAGAAGCAGTAGGGATGACCAGGGATTTTCTCTTGATAAGTGTGTGAATTGTACCATTTTCCTGTCAAAATGTAATGAGTACTTTTGGGTGTCAGGGAAAATGTGTGGAGTAAAAAGTACATTATTTTCTTTAGGAATGTAGTGAAGTAAAAGTTGTCAAAAATATAAATAGTAATGTAAAGCACAGATACCCGAAAAAAGGACTTAATTAAGTAGTACTTTAAAGTATTTGTACTTATGTACTTTAGATCACTGTTAACTAGTATAACTTGTGATTGACTCTACAATGTGAAAAACATTACATGGATGATGGAATACAACTGAAAGAGATGGTTGTCTGAAATGTTTACGTGAAATTAACAAATGTTAGATCAGCTTTAATAGGATATGATGAAACAGAATGTGACATAAGGGGTTATAAATGGGAATTTAGATAATTTTACAGCATATGACATTTGACATATGACATATGACATTTGACATATGACATATGACATATGACATTTGCAAATATCTGTATCAGCAAAAAATACACTTTTTAAGAGTAATACTTTGTAGTTACTGTGTTTGTTTTTATTCTGTTTGAGGTATTGATATTGAGGTTCAAACCAGAGTTTCTGACACTGTTGACACAACCAAGTCACGTGTGCCTAAAGCTAAAGTCAAAGTCTGTTTCATTCAGAACTTTTTGTACTTTTGATAAGAGATTCTGGTACAAGCCATGCACTGAAACCACGTTCTCGGCACTCCTAAATTCGTCATACACTCATGTATTACACATATGGTCTCATATCTTTCCCTCCAATTGATTCTGTCTATTAAAAATAGTAAATTAATTGACTTCAGCTCTCCAGGAGCAGGGATGGGGAGTTGGAGACCATTTATTTTATACCTCAGAACATTGCCCTCTACATGTTAGTTCATAGTAAATGTTGCCAGTTCTGTTTTGCCCTATTTAATGGTCACTACAGAAATAATGTATTTTTAATAGGCAGGTTTGAATGGGCAGGGCAGGTTCACTCTCAGTCTGTTCTTTCTGATAAGGTGTGTTTGTTAACCTTCTCACTCTACTACTTGACTCTGTAACAGTCCCATATTCCTGGTATCCATTCACCTCACTCCATCGCTGCAAGACAATGAAGGATACACACACCCTGCTTAATCTACTTCTGCTGCTAGTGTACCTTGCAGGTAATATGATATGGAAAAAACAACATTATTTTGAGATAATATTTTGTCAAAATCTATTTTTGAGGATGCCGAACGCGGTTTGACATCAGTCAGTAAGTCTGTATGTTCTGGAAACTTTCTGCTAAGCTCGATAACCATGCATATGTTCAGTGTCTGCTGAGGTTAAACTTTTGTTTGGACAATAGGCTAACATATTTGGGTCTAAGCATAATGATAGTTTTCGTGTTACATATACATTATAACGTCTTGATGACAGACTGTTTTTATGAACTTCCAGGATCAGCTGTGACCACTGATGGAGGGAAGGACAGTCCCAGTAGGTAAACCACAGACACATGACAAATTAGTCAACGTATTATAGTATGGCAACGTCATTGGAGTGTTGGGTCCTCTGGATTGTACCTGTGGTAGGGCAGTAGTGCTAACAGCTAGCAGATAACTACTGTACAGAAATTAGGGGTCAATTGGAAATGCCATGACTTTTAATTTTGTTATCATTGTAGCAATTTATCCCTATTACAAGTAAATTTACACCCTGTGTGCCAAAAATCCGGTAGGCCAACATTGCCTGATTGTGCACTGTAATTTTCAGATGGTCCCTTGGAACTAACCATTTTGGGACCTGACTTTGTGACTGTGGGCGTGCCATGCAGCTTTGACTGTTCCGCCCAGTGCTCTCCTTCCTGTAGCTACAGAATGAGTATCGACGGGCAGATTGGACAGGGGAACGAAGTGTTCTTCACAGCTCGCCAATGGGAGGAGTCCCTAAACCTCACATGCACTGCAAGGAATGATGACTCTGGGAGGTCCTCTACAGTAACAAAGATACTGCAGGTTTTAGGTGCGTGGGTGGTTTGTTGTTTTTATGACACTTCACTTGAAATTAAAGGTGATGGTCTTTATGATATTAGGAATGGAGGGATAATTCAATGTGTTGTAATTTACTGACAAGATGTCTGGATTACTGGATTAGTGTTATATGAAATTATTTTGCTCATGTTTTTCACATTGGTCATAGGATCTAGACTATTATCTAAATGTGTGTGTTCCTCCTTGTAGCTGGACCAAGCAATGTATTGATCACAAGCCCTGACTTGATGACCCCAGGTGCCCCACAAAGCTTCCAGTGTAACGCCGACTGTCGTCCCTCCTGCAACTACACTTGGGGGATAAAGGGCCGATGGCTCGGGGGGCAGGGGAACGAGATTACCGTAACTCCTGAAGAGTTGGCCACCTCTGTTACCCTGAACTGCAAGGCCATCAACAGTGTGTCTGGGCTCTATGCCATGGCCACCAGGACAATACCTGTGACATGTAGGTTATTGGGAGATGTAGAGCTTCCTCTAACAATTGTAGATGATTTATTGTCATTAGTGTAATGCAATTGTTCATATCCATATCCAGGGCCGGATTAAGAAATCATAGGCCCCGGGGCTTTGTTTTGTTATAAGCCCCCTGGTTGGATATTTTTGGGGGCCTTTTCAATAGCTTGATCTATCAATTAACACACTTCCCTTATCCAGTATACATTCTACATTTGATGATTAAAGAGTGATTTTGGGGTTTTGGTTGAAGTGATACTTGAACCAGCTTCTTCCTTTACTTTTTGTCTCCCATCAGCTGGTCCATCAGAGGTCCACGTCATTGGTCAAGACTCTGTTGCAGTTGGCTTCAAGTCCAAGTTTCTGTGCACTGCCAAATGCATTCCTACTTGTGACTACTGGTGGATCGTTGATGGTCACACTGTTTATGGCAGTGAGATGGAGATGACGGTCGAGCGACATGTAAAGTCAGAGAAGATTAAGTGCTACGCTCAGAATACGGTCTCAATGAATTTTGACGTGGCAACCAAGACCGTACGGGTGGGAGGTACAGCAGAAATCTCATGATTATACATTTTGAGTAACTACAGTCATAAAAAAAAATGTCAGACAAATCAAATCCAAATCGAATGTATTTATAAAACCCTTTTTACATCAAACAGATGCCACAAAGTGCTTATACAGAAACCCAGCCTAAAACTCCAAACAGCAAGCAATGCAGATGTAGAAGCATGGTGGCTAGGAAAAACTCCCTAGAAAGGCAGGAACCCTACTGTAGGAAGAAGCCTAGGGAGGAACCAGGCTCTGAGGGGTGGCCAGTCCTCTTCTAGCTGTGCCAGGTGGAGATTATAAGAGTACATGGCCATTAAGGCCAGATTGTTCTTCAAGTTGTTCCAACATTCATAGATGACCAGCAGGTTCAAATAATAATCCCAGTGGTCGTAGAGGGTGTAGCAGGTCAGCACCTCAGGAGTAAATGTCAGTTGGCTTTTTGGTGTTCCTTTTGTAATGTTTTTGTTGTTGTTGTGTGTTACAGATGATGGAAAATCCATGGCCACACAGGCTAAACAGACTATAGACCTGCTTCTGTTTGCCTTTACACTCTCACTCTACACTGTAATATCACCATAATCCAGGAGAGGGCCGTTTTGTACAAGGAAGTAAGTTGTTCTCCACACGCACATCTGAATAATTTGAAAACATGTCAGCATTATTACAAACAGTGCCTTCCATATCAGCATATTTGCTGATGATAAGTGGAGTGGAAAGGCTTGGCTGAATCTTTCAATATTAAATTACTACGTGTGTGCAAACATCATCACGTGTATACCCTATTTGGAATAAATATTTAATAAAGACAAATTTACATTAATTTAGTAGCATGTCTTTTTTGCAATGTGTAACTTTTTTCCAGACTTGAGATGGAGTTGAAACCTGCAAGCATGCCATCTTCATGGAAGGCACAGACTTTGAAGTGATGTATTTTAAATGGCGTGCTGATGTTGGACAGGCTCAAGACAAGTCAGGTCCAGTTTAACACGACAATTAAAATACATTACTTCAAAGTCTGTGCCTTTGGGGGAAAAAAATATGTAATATAGATATTGTTTGCTCAAATAATTTACACTCCCAATATTTGTCTAGAAACTGCATAACTGCAATAAAATACATGACAAACTGTTTTTGAAATGTTTTGTGTTTTCTCAAATAAGTTCTGAAACAATTATCTCAATCAATTGCCATCATACTGAATTAAATATTTGAAATGTGAAATAGTTTGGTACTGTTAGTTGAAGTGCTATTTTCACACATCGTCTGACTGATGATTAGCATTAACTTCACAACAGATGAGGGGCCCACCCTGCATCTACTGTACATGTACATTTTGATCTGGAATGTAATCAACATGCATGAATATTAAAACACACTTGATCACGGAGTGCGATTAGTCCGCTTTTGATTATCACTGATTATATATCAGGAGTTTATTTTATGGTACATAAGTACAATCAATGTTCCAGAGAGGCAATGGTATCACCTACACGCACACCCTCTCTATCTTTTCAAGCTTTTCCATGCATAACCCTTTTGTCATCTTGAATTATAGTTCAATTGGTTAAGTTAATTAATGCATTTTAAATGGAAAAATAATAAGTGTCCTTTACTAATATAAATATTATACCAACAACCACTGTATCTACATAAGAGCTATTCGACATAATAGGATAAACAGATTAAAACATGTTTGCACACTTTCTTTTGTCTGTAACCGTCACCTGTCTGAATGGACGAGAAGAAAACAAAGTGAACGCTCCCTCGCTCAGAGACTTGTCACTTGGCAGTATCAAAAGGCTCCGTCGCAGTAGATCAACGCCTACGAACACAAGGAACTAGCGCGCACGCCCTAACCAGAACACAATGCCGTGGAGCTGATTACCCACATAAAGGTCCAAACGATAGCGGCGCTTTGCCGGCACTGTCGGACAATGTCTTGTTTTTGAATTGGTTCCTGATAAGATTGTCAGACAGTTTTTTTCCGGAGGTATAAGGGGAGAAGAGCTCTTGAGTGGACATTTCAGCCCCTTTGTCGCCCGGATCTCGGCAGCAGAACCATGGTTCTCCTCTGCACATTTCGTCTGCCTCTGCTGCTCACCTGCCTGGCAGGTAAGATACCACATTCAACTGAACCTGTTAGTGTTGAGGTCAAATCTACTTCAAGTCAGGAATGACATTTTCTCATGCAAATTTGTAATGGAAAAAAAAATCTGAATTTTTCTGAATTGTCAAAGTAGCGAATAAGAAATAGTTTTGTAATTAATATCCAAATGTTTTAAACAGAGAAGTGCCTGCATGTAATGTGTATCAAGGGCCTAGGCCATATACATGTGTTATTAATGCTTTATAAGATAGTTCATTTAAAGTGAACCATTGTGATGGCATGGGATTCTTTTTCTTTCCGTTTTTCTGTAGGAACACTTGCCAGTGAGAGAGAGCAGGGCAGGATATCGGAGGAAACCACACCATGTAAGATACATTAGGTTTCTGGCATCATTTCTAAGTATACAAAATAAATGTATGCCAAAAGGCTATATGCATTAATCACCCATTGTTTATCCTTACACTAACATTATAGCATTATGGTGAACAATTTAAATCCACTTCGTCCTAATTTTTTACCATTATGTTTATGACTCAGGGGCTTGTTTTCCGTTCTGTCAGATGGGCCGTCCTTTGTGGAGATCAGTGGGGTGAACATAGTGACGGTGGAGGTTCCCTATGGCTTCCAGTGTTCAGCCAATTGCTTCCCAACTTGCACCTTCACCTGGACCAGAGGAGGGCTCACCACCCAGGGCCCACAACTCAACCTCCAGCTGAAGGAGCAGGTTCCACCACAGGTCCTGATCTGTATGGCTACAAACCACACCACTGGGAAGTCAGTGACAGTCAGCAAAACAGTCAACGTGACGTGTAGGCTACTTATAAGCAGTTTTTATCAATCTAAACGAATATTTAGAAATCATACTATGCCAACAGATGTTATGCTTTTGTGTCTCTGTACTGCATATCCAAAGGTTGTGGAGCTCTGTTCTACACTCTCCAACCTAATTCAACCGACAATTATTATACGACAATGATGTATTTTCTAGCTGGACCGTCCAATATAAAGATCACAGGTCCTGATACACTGTCCAGTGGAGTGACGTCCAACTTTTCCTGCTCTGCTGATTGCTACCCGTCTTGCTCCTACACCTGGACAATTAGTTATGAAGCACAAAGCACAGTGACCACCAAATACGGTCAAGCCATCTCCGTCACACCTGACTCCTGGGAGATTGCAGAGGAATTGATCTGTGATGCTCAGGACACTGTCTCACTCCTCTACATCTCAACCTATGTCACACCTTACGTGGCCGGCCCGTGAGTGGAATTTTTGTCATTTTTTTCAACTTTGGAGTGGTCCATTGAAGTCGCATTGGATAATTATTACTATATTATGTTAGTCATATATTCCGTGTACACTGCATTTTTAGAAACTTCTAAGAGTTTATAATCAATTAAACACATAATCAAGTGTTTACTTCCACCTCTTCCCAGGTGGACCGGGGGCCATTTTGATCACGGGTGCCAGCTCAGTGACAGTAGGAGACACTTACAACTTTGTGTGCTTTGTTGACTGCACCCCCTCCTGTAACTTTACCTGGACATTCAATGGAAAGATCTTCAATGGTGACGAGATCCAGTTGCCAATCTTCCATAAGGGTGATAAGCCCATGGTTGGCAGTAAACTGGTGGTTACTGTTGATGATTACAGGCACAATGAGGCACTGACGTGTGAGGCCAAGAATGTTGCCTCAGGGGTCACTGCTGTTAGCACCAAGATCCTCAGCGCCACTGGTAAAGTCAGAGTTTTTATGACAAAAGATTTGTCACAAGTCAATATTTAGAATCGGATGTTTGGAGGTGACAGTCCAACATTTTGTAAAAGCCAACTCAAAGTATTTATCTTGGTATCTCTCTGAAAATAAAATGTTCCTCGTTCTTTCTGTCCTCTTCACCTCTTTTCCACTCCCGTCTTCCAGATCCTATCTCTGTGCAGCCGGTGTCCCAGGACAAGCCCTTGGCACACCAGCCCTTCTCACTGCAGTGTGTGGGCTCTCAGAATCCAGCCTCCATTTTGTGGTTAAAAAATGGCCTCCCTGTAGCTGTGTCCGGCAGGGTCAGTCTCTCCCCCAACAATATCACTATGTCTTTTAGTCCTCTGCTCCAGTCGGATGGTGGGCTGTACCAATGCATTGTTTCTCAGGGGAGAGCACCCATCAAAAGGGGTTGGGTACCAACTGAATGTAAATTGTGAGTATGCAGAGATAAATTCTATTTATACAGCCATTTTTGCTCACCATACACCAGTATTTCAAGAAAGATCATAAAAGAGATGCAGTTATTTACAGGAGCAATTAGGGGTTAAGTGCCTTGCTCAAAGGCACATCAACAGATCCCTTAGGCTACTTGCCACCCCTATGGGTGTGTGTGTCTGTATGTGTATATATATATATATATATATATATATATATATATATTTACAAGCTAATCATAAAGACATTTCATGATATTTTCCAGATGGACCACTTCAAGCTGTTATCATCCAATCTGGCAAAGGCCCAGTAGGTAAAGTCCTGTATCTCCTGCCTGGATCAAAGACAGCCCTTCAGTGTTCGGCCCTGTGCTACCCCACCTGTACCTACACCTGGATATACAAGGGGAGGCTGGCAGAGATGAACGCCTCCTTCTCCCTCACACCTGAGACAACCATGGACGGAGGACCCCTCAGCTGTGTGGCTTACAACTCAGTGACCAATGACAACAGCACTGCCAATACCTCAGTTGTGTTACTTGGTGAGCAGCAGTTAGATTGTATTTGTCAAAACATATTTCTATGCAGACCTTGAAACTGAGTGGTCTTGTCACTGTCGTATGAAGCATAAAAAGAGGTAGTTCAGAACGAACAAGCCATTCTAGGTCTAATGTTGACCTTTCTTTCAGATGGACCATCTAATGTGACCATCTCAGGACCAGGTGCCCTGGAGGTAGGGGTCAAGGCCAGTTTCAAGTGTATTGCCCAGTGCTCTCCCTCTTGCAGCTACACCTGGAGTGTGTATGGTCGGACCATGCACGGCAGCGTGGTTGATATAACCGTCAACCGTTACGTGGCCACTGAGTCTTTCAGCTGCGAGGAACACAACACGATCACCGGGAAGACAGCAACAGCCAATGAGACACTCAGTGTCACAGGTATGGTCAAACTACTATGATCCATCAATTTAATTGTTGGTCTTATAACACTTCCTACTACTCCATTCAACTGGGGACGGCATCTTCGGTAATAATTGTCATGCAACCGGCCAGTTATTGCCATCATTTTAATTTTAGTATAAGCTCGTAATTTATCATTATGCACATTTGAAAATTAGCTACACCAAACCTAGTGAATACAACAAAGCTTTGGTGAAACCCGCATCTCAATAAAGTTGACCACTTGGAACTTTTGAAAATGAAGCTTCTCTCGACCGTGCCGTTATGCTCGTAAAATGATTACCAACTTCACCGAATTCATGAAAAACTGCTATTGGGTAAACTGTTAACTGAGAAAAAAGTTGATTTGCCTGTGCTAAAATATAGGTATTAAGACAACTGACACGTTGCTTATAGCTCACGGTTATTCTCAGTTACATGCTAATACAATTATTGTGCAAGCCTTACATGTGTAATAGACATGCCACAAAGTTCAGTCAGCTATTAACATTTCTCCCCTTATTCCCAAAGATTCTCACTGGTGTGGATGTTGAGAACAGTCAAGACAAGAATTCCATTCAATGGCGATGGGACAACAATGCAATCTAACAGTGTCTTTATTATCTTGTACTGCTGTCTGGAAAATGTGTGCTTTGTTAATGCAGTTTGACAGACTTCCTGTAATTTGTTTATTTTCCACATATGTATACTTTGCCAACTTCTTAGTCCATGTGTAGATGTTAACTGTAAAATATAGGTTTTTGGTGTCATGTGAAAACGCTATTTGCTGAAAAGTATCTTCTCCATATCTGCACTTTCAGTGAACATCGATAAAGGTTGTCAATTTATTAAGTATTCACTCATTCACTGCAATTAATGTCTTGGAGATGTACGGTCCTGGACAGAAGAATTGAAAATAACACAAATGTTTTGCCTTTATTCATATTTCAGTTCTCATGGCTTTCTAAGAGTAGCAGATGAATATTTGAACAATTACCCATATGGTTCTTTTGGGCCGCAGTCAGATAGAACATTCTTGTTTTGGCCATGCAGAGTAACTACTGTTCTCATAAGGATGAAACTTATACATGTTGAGCCATAAGGGAAAAAAAATACAAAATAAAACAGTATTACATCAAAATGTTACAGACCTTCCAACATGGCAGCCGAAATTAAGTGACGCATTGTTGCGTACATACAGCAATGTTTGGATTAGTAACATGGACTAGAGCATTGGAAAAACTCCTTCAAGCGATTGCTTGCTGAAGTAAAAAAAAAATTTGCTCTCCGTGGCGATGTCCATTTTTAGGGTTCTGCACTCACGTCACACTCCATACTTCTTTTGCAGGGCTCCTACTGAAACGTCCTCAAGTCCAGCTTGACGAAGAAAGTCAAACAATTCTTGTAGAACTAGAAGAAAAAAAAAAAAGTTTGCCGTTATCAATGACATAATTTTGCATTGGGGTTAAATAATGTATCACAAACTGGGCCAGTTCAACAACCAAATCGGTACCTTTCTTCTCAGGGTTGGACATGAACATGACAGCCATATCGAACCGCCTCACACCGGCCAGATTCCTGAGGATCTCCAGTATGACAGGTGGCTCTTCCTTCCTTCATTTGATAAGGACAATGTGACAGTCACATTTCTTGTAAGAGCCATAACATTCGTAATGGCATGGTATTTGTACAGTACTTACTTGATGTAGAAGCTTTGTAACGTCCTTAGAATCTGATTGAGCATGTCTGGTTCAAGAGAGCTCTGGAAGATCTTTGCAAAAGCCTGAGGCTGGATTTGCTAAAACAACATAAACATACAAACATCAGTCCTTGGTGGCATCTACATGTTTTTCTCAGCAGAAAAGACAAATCTCATTGTATGGTGATTTGTTAGTGAACAAATAGAACCCCAAACAAGAGATGAGGTCGCTGCTGAAGAATAGATGATCACAACAAGACAGGCATCCAAGATAAGATATAGCCTATTAGTAGGTCACATCATTAGCAACCATTTTGTATAGGCTATAACTAAAATGTTAAATAAAAAAGGACATTAATAACCCATATTGTTTATTTATTTTCCCCTTTGAACTTGAACTATTTGCACATATGACATTTGAAAAGTCTATTCTTTTGGATGTGTAATATTGTGTTTATCATCATATTTTAATTCCACACCCACCTTCAAATACTTGTAGATGACTTCAGGGCCATTTCCAATCTTCCTTAGGTCTGCCTCTAGCTGGAAGCTGTTGGTGGGGGCAGGAGGTACGAGCTCAGTTGATGGTGTAGCAGGCGGTTCTGTTGGTTCACTGACAGTTGCCTCCCTGTGCTGCTGTGTCTGTGCTCTCACAGCATACCTCACAGGCCCTCTGAAATAAGAAAACAGCCTCATCAGTGGTGTTAAAGTCTAACTATTGACAAATGTTCTATTCAAAACGAACTAAAAACATGCATTAACAAAATCCTCAAGCCGTTCGGCAATTAAACAATATCTCTTACTTGACAGGGGAATGTGAGGGGAGGTTTGATGTTTCTTCAATCTTCGGGATCTTAGCACTGGGGGAGGTAGAGGGGGGTGAGGCCTGACCCTCTCTCACGGTGTATGCAATGGAGGTGGTCTTCTGGTGCCTAACATGGGGGGCTGTGGTTGAAGTCAACACAGCCGAGGACTCCTCCTGGACCAGGATCTTTCCACAAACCTCTTCAATGTCCACTCTACTCAATGGCTTCTGGGATAAGGAAATCCAATAGGAACATTGTCGTGTGTCAATCTTTCAAACCAAGTTTAGAAACAGCCTACCGAAAATATTTTCCTGTTTTATCTGAGTGACTCACGGTTGACTGCAGGTCAGGTGGTTTGTTAATTGGCTGTACTGTTCTCCGCTGTGCATGCTCTTCTGTTGCCAGCAGACCACTGGTGTCCATGTCCTAAGAGCAGAGAGAGGCTATGTCAATGATTTGTCAACAAAGACAACAGGTCTAAGAACATTAACACAAAAAACATAGTGAGCATGGAACCACATACGTACAATTGCAATCTTCTTCATCTCATAAAATGCCTGCTTGTTTCCTGGTTCTAGCTTCAGGACCTCCTCAAAATCTATAATAAAAATAATAAAACATGACATAATAAACAGTTCCATGACTACTGCTACCATTCACACAAAGACTTCAACCTGCTCAAGGTAGTTACATAGAAACATGCCAAGCCTATACAAAATGGTTGCCTACTAATAAGATAGGCTGTGTCTACTGTACCTTCTTTAGCTTGTTTGAGCAGTCCCAGAGCAGCCCTGGCTGTCCCTCTGCGGGCAAAGGCCTTTGAATAGGTGCCATCCAGGGCTATTGCTTTACTACAGTCCTCCTCAGCCTCTTTATATCTAAGGAGAGAATTAAGCTTAATCAATGCACAGCTTTGACAAAATTTACACTTATCCAATACTCTCTTATCCTGCCTTCCCTGCTGCTTACCTCTGCAGCTTTAAGTAAGCCATGGCCCGGTTGGCAGGCAGGAGGACGTTGGTGCTGTCCGCTTCCATGCCCTTGGTGTAGTACTCTACTGCAGCCTCGTACTTCCCCTCTTTGAAGTATGCATTCCCCTGAAAGAGTCAAGGTTTAGTGTCGTGGTAACGATTTAGAAAGCAATGCACTTAAAAACAGGCAAATAGCATGCTGTAGTACACCTGTGGTATGTCTTCAGCACTGCAGTGTCTCAGAGTCACTGGGTAACTGGTACCCAATATGTAGCGGGCCTACTCTAACAGCAAAATATAAGTGTAGCTGGTGGCTCTACCCTGTCTTTCTGCACCACCGCCTCCTGTCTCCTCTGCTGTTCCTCCATGAGCTGCTGTTGCTTGACGTCCACCACAGATGGCGTCACCACTGCAGCCTCTGGGCTTTCTGCCTTTCCACCCAGTTTAGCAATGACCTACCGATAGAGGAGAGGTTAGAGTGGATCAGGGAGGGGGATACAGAGGTACAGTAATAGATCCAACACCAGATAATGTCTCACCTCTTTGCATTTCATCACTTCCTTATGTGCCTCCAGGTTTCCAGGATCCAGCTTGAGAACCATTACATAATCTAGTTATGTAGAGGAAGGAAGCAGAAATAGTTTTTAAGTGACCTATTCTAAGATAATACAGCATATAAAAACTATACATCCTCTGCTGGCATTCTACCCATTTGAAAACATGTTTTGTTGTGTTACTATTACTCCTCACCTTCTAGGGCAGATTCATAATGTTGCAGGGCGAATCGAGACGCTCCTCTTCGTGCAAATGCTTTGAAGTAGTTACTGTCCAAAGCGATGGACAAGTTGCAGTCAGACTCGGCAACAGCAAACCTGACAGACAGAAATATGAATTCTCACATTAATGTTGTCATTTAAAATGTTTGTTTGTTTGTTTGTATATATATATAGCTTATTTCCTTACATGTTGCTTACTTTTTGAGTCTGAAGAAGCAGGCAGCTCGGTTTGTAGGCAGAACGGGGTTATAAGGGTCTGCGCCCATGCCTCTGGTGTAACACTCAATGGCATCCTCATACTTCCCTTCTTTGAACAGCTGACTGCCCTGAAAAGCAATTGTCAAACTCAGTACATAAAATATAAGATTTTGCAATCTATACATACAATACAAGTAGTAACATTTACTGACTACCGACTGAGTATTATCAACTACTACCATCAATGACTGGTGATAGTTGCTAGAGGCCCCGATGGCGGTATACTCTTTGGGTAATTGTCTAGGATTTCAGAGGCAACTTTCTAGTCCTACAGACATCTAAATCACAGCATTCTGCAAACAAATGCCCAGTGTGCAAGTCTGTTCCTTGAATTGACCTTCAATGGTGGTCATTGTGTCATCATAAAAATAATAAGTCATATTTTAAAATGACAACATTTACATGAGAAATCATATTTGAGGCGGCAGGGTAGCCTAGTGGTTAGAGCGTTGGACTAGTAACCGGAAGGTTGCGAGTTCAAACCCCCGAGCTGACAAGGTACAAATCTGTCGTTCTGCCCCTGAACAGGCAGTTAACCCACTGTTCCCAGGCCGTCATTGAAAATAAGAATTTGTTCTTAACTGACTTGCCTGGTTAAATAAAGGTAAAATAAAAAAAAAAAAAAAAAAAATTCTGTATGTGTCAGGTTTTCTGTGGCTGAGTCTGACTACAATACTATGAGTGTGAAGTCGTACTTTCTCCTTCTCAGCAAGCACCTTGTCTTGGTCAGTAGCAGGAACCCCAGAATCCTCAGACTCAGAGTCATTGGATTCAGCAGCGCTGTCCTCTTTATCCATGGACTCCAATACCTTGTCCTACCAGAAGACAAAAAAAAACACCCCAAGAAATGTTTAGTGTAACAGCAAGCAGTACATTCTGTTTAGCATGGTGCACTACTGCCATTCAGTTTAAAACCATATACTTAGTTTAAACTCACTATTGAAATCAAAGGAGAAACAGGCAAGATCCACCTAATCCATTACCACATCAAATTTGTCCCATGACTGATAGTCATGAGACTTTATCCTGCGTGCTTGTTTTGGTTCAGTATTTGCATTGTTGTCTGATGCCTTCTTTTTCTCTCGCTTCTTTTTGTAGTCCTTGTTTCGCACTGGTGGCAGGCTTTTCTAAGGCAGGAATACATAGGTCAGGATCTTTCTAACATAGCACAATCTCAACGGCAAATATAAAATATACACATTTTCAAGTGTTACATACTTGAGACTTGCTAAAGCTCCCAGTTCTTAGTTGCTCATCCTTCCTCTTTATGTCAGTTTCCCAGCTGTCAAGATCTTTCATGAAGTTATGCAGGTCCTCTGCATTTTGTCGCATTTGCAGTTGGAGTTCAATGGCTTTGTTTTCAGACATGCCTACCTGTCAAATACATTGAATATACTAGGTTGACAAAACAGGAGATAGGATCACTTTCATTTAATATGTTAGTAAGCTAGCTACATCAAGTCAACGGGGACAGAAACAATAAAACACTATCTTTATTGACGTTACTCAAACTGTGGAGCTAGTAACATCAGGCTACTGTTGACTAACTACTATAACACCAAGGAGCTAGCTACAGTTGAGACATTAGATAGTCACGGCTGTCTCGCAAAAGCAGCCATTTATAGCTGGTAGCTAGCTAGTTGCCTAAGCGAACGCAACGCTTTTAACGAGTTTCGACCTGGATATAAGAGCTGATTACATTATAATATTTGAGTACCTGTTACTTGCGTCCCAAATTGATTGTAATTTATCAGTTTACGTTTAAACGAGGCTTACTAGCATTTAACGTTCGCTACAAACTATCACCATACTGTCGTTTTCTGTTTGTGTTCGGCGCCATGACAGCATGTCCTCTTCTTCGATGGCGTTTAATTGCGGTTGGCAACCAATACATTTTGCATTACTGCCACCTACTAGACTGGAATACTCCCCTATACTTTGCTTATTAAAAAATTAACAAACAACACTCACAAAAAAGTAAAACCACGCTACTCCAGTATTTAAATATATTTAGTTCTTCCTCAGGCCAACAACCTGAAAGGATTGGACACCACAACTTAACACACCCCGTAACTCGCCTGATGTCAAGTCTCGCACACCCAAATACCTCTCAGCAGCTGCCACCACAACCTACATCTTCTGCGACTTACGTTCCATCCCTGCAGTACAGTTGATAACCATTGCTATAAATGCTAAAAATCTAAATCGTACTGAAAAATGTGTAACTTGTTGGCCTATCCTCCTGTACTGGTACAGATCTGCTACTCACACCACTTCTCTCAGGATCTGTCCCCCTTGACCCATCTTCCTCTACTTTCTTTACTGCCTCAGCATATGACAACTTTTCCACAGGACACTTCTGATCCACAGCCCCATGGGCACCCCTACAATTAACACATACCACTACTTTCCCCAATGCTACACATTCCTTTGACTCATCTGTAACATAATGCATTTGTCACAAAAGCCAGTACAGGATAACGTATATACCCTAACATCACTGTCGGTCAGACTCAAAATCAGAACTCAAAATAACCGACAATGACGCTTCTATTTAAACCACTCACGACACCCTGTCTGTCGCACCAAACGACGAGCATCACAAACATTGGGAATCTTCCCCTTCAGCTGGTCAACCTTTTACTGCTACTCCAGTAATCACTCCTTTCAATGGCACCCATTTCTTGAGAGCAAAACAATTTACATTTCTTGGCCCCATTCCTTTTAACGCGGAGCGCCTTCTCCCTCTGAACAGCAGAAACAAACAAAGACCACGTCTGGTTACCTTCAAAGATTCCACAGCACCCAGCTCTGTTTTCACCCACCCTGAAACCACAAATGGATCAGCGAAAAGGCACGGGTCCCCTTTTTCCAAAACCTCCACTCCTACTGTCAGACATCTTTATCCCGGTGTCCACATTTCTCGGGCTGGTTGAATTGGAGGGGGCGATGCCAGATCAATAGCAAAGGCGGTAGTTGAGTTTCTTGGGAAGTGTAACCTTAAAAAAGAGAATCTTCAGGGTATTGGCACTGATAATGCGTCCGTGATGACTGGGGTGCACAAGATTTTAAAGGAAAAATGTGCATTGCCAGATTTGGTACTCATCTGCTGTGTGTGCCAGTCTTCACAATTGGCTGTCTGTGCAGAATACAAAGAAACCATCCCTAGGAGTGTTGAGTACTTAATCAGGGAAACCTACAACTGGTTTTCGATTTCCACAAAACGGGCGCAAGGCGTTAATTGTGGCCAGAAACCCCTGCAGATCACGGCTATCGATTGAGCCTGCGGTAACTCATATATTGAGCCAGTGGGAAGAACTGAAACTCCACTTTGAGTTGACCAATGCCAGTGAGCGTTGCTACATGGCTGATGTGCTCCACGCCATGTACATGGACAAGACCAACTATGTCTACCTGATATTCTTGAAATCAATCCTGTCAGACGTACAAGTTGCAGTGAAGTCATTTGAGGGTGAGCAAACAGATCCTGTCAAGCTTTTGGACAATCTGGTACACCTTTTAACATCAAATGGCAAAAATGGATGTCCTGAAGGATGCCATACCTTCGGTACCTTTTCGAGCACACGGTGTACCAACTCAGTCTTGCGCCAGAGGAGAAAAAGGTCATTCGGAGACAGTGCATCAACTACATTGTTGCTTTAAGCAAGGAGCTGCAAGCAAGGCTCCCAGACAACCTAGAAGTCTTGTGAAACATGGCCTTGTTCAGTGTTAAGGAAACACTAAAGCACAATAAAGGCACCACTGAAATTATTAAAGTAGCTGGGCTACTGGGATACCAGCCCCAAACAATTTATCAAATGGTTTCCAATGGAGAAACATCCATCTGTTTAGGTGGGACTCAACTGAAAATACAGTCGAGTTTTGAAGTGAAGTCAATAACTACACGGACTCTTCCGGGTCAAATCCATTTGAAGAACTGTGCAAAGCTGCACTCACTGTCCTCTCCTTACCACACTCAAATGCGGAGGTTGAACGGCTGTTCAGCCAAAAGAGTGTGGTCAAGTCAAAGTTAAGAAATAGAATGTCACTTCACACTCTCAACTCCATACTCCTGGTGCGGTATGGACTGAAGCTGGCTGGTGATACCTGTTACCAGCATAAACTACCAAGTGAAGTTCTGCAGCAGTTTGGCAGCATACAGATTTAAGGCCACTCCATCCTCTACTGCTGGTTCCAGCTCCATGACAATGCAGGTGGACAGTGAAGATGAAGAGGATTGCCAATCTATGATTCATCATATTTACAGTACGTACGCAAGGAGTGGACTTTCTGGAACTGGCAGAGACACACAACTGATGGTGGTAGTGTGTACTGCAGTGTGTGTGAGAACAGTGGCAATATCTGGAGGAGACCATTGAGCAGCTAGCCAGCCAAGCACCACAACAACCTGGAGAGAGCTGGAGAGAGTTGCCTAGCACATAGCTCATTATTTGTTCAATGAGATAGCATATATACCTTGGTATTAGCCTGTACCTATAAATGTTGATCAGTTAGGTAACATGTTAACTAACTACCAATACACTGCTTAAAACTTGAATTGTTCAGAATGTGTAGGTTCACTAGTTAAAAAGAAAATAAATACAATTTAATTGTTCAATAATTCAATGTGTTGTGTTTAAAAATAAAAATGTGATCATATAAAATGTGTTGTGTTTATATTACTTTTCCAAATAAAAATATATGATAATAAATAAACAAATCTAAACTAACAAATGTGAAATCATGTTTTTCGCCGAGATGGCCAGTCAATTTGAGTAACGTTATTGTGTATTCTGTTTAATGACGCAGTTTTACGTTACTACGTCGCAATGACATCCCAACGCCATTTAGCAACTTTTAGCAACAAATCGACCTGCCTCTAGCAACTCACTGAAAGTTAGTTGGCAACACTGTACCGAACGTGCACGCAGTTAATGTTACTTGCCAATGCATAGAGTAATGTGTTTCAATAAACCTAGTTTGTAATTATATTAGAAAAATCAAATGTATTTTCTATAACTAGCTAACAACAATGTTGTCGCTGACATTAATTTAATCTTTCACCTCTGGTTTACAAGGTAAAATTAGTTTTATACTGGATATTCTGTTTTCTCTTGTCAATAGTTAATAGTTAGTGCAAGCATGCCTTGACTATGAAAATTGTATATTCTGAATCAGCATGGATGGATAGAAAAAAAAAAGTGGATTTTTCTCCATTTCTCCATCTCTTTCTCTCATATATATATATATATATATAATATTATTTTAAAAATACAGTATATCATTATCATAGTCATGGCACACCGTGTAAGATCTATTGATGATTGAAAAACGAATATCTAATATCAAACTACTTTTACCTCGGTCTGGTTTACCACGTGATTTGAAAAACAGAACGACCTCTCGTTGCTAGGCTGTAAGTAGCTATTTTAGGAACTATTTTCATGCAATGGATCAAACTGAACAGCAAGAAGAGGACTATGGATATAACCTATTCCCGGAGAGGAATTCGGGAAAGTTCCAAAAGGGATCGATAGCAGAAAGCTTGTTCACTTTCAATCACAAATGTCAGGTCATGCTACAATTCGCAATGGAAACAAGTAAGCTAACAGGCTAGCAAGCTGATATGTCTGTCATCCTCAAATATATCGCATGGCAATAGTTAGCTAGATGACCGTGTAACCATTGATGCCATGTTTACATTTGTCATATACGTCATAGCCATGTTTCTAGCAAGCTTAGCTAGCCAACTAGCTAGCAATCGTTGAACAGTAAAAAGACTGTCATGAGTAAGCCAGTTAGCTATAAGCTAGTTGTTGAATGACCTGATTGCTGTCATGGTGCATAACCGATTAGGCCTAATCTCATTCTATCTCCCCTTCAGGTCCATATGCAAAGCTTCTCCTTGGAGCCATGAAAAGCTCAGGATGGTAAGTGTCAGCCAGCCACTAGCATCATCAATCACAACTCAACAAGGCTGTCAGCTGCCATAATTCTTCTTCTTCCTCCTATTAGTTACCAGCAGACTAGACACTGTAATGCGTATTGCTGCCTTTCTCAGGCTGGAGAGTGAAAAACACACTTCATTATATAAATAGCCTAGGTGCAAGCAGATGGAATAAAGAAACCACAACAGCTTCCTTTCTATTTTGCTCCGCCTGTCATTTGAGCCCAAAATAGTTACAAGCGAAAATGTGGTTACACCCAATTTAGTCAGCTCACAGAAAAATATCCTCCTATTCTCAGCATACTGTCTGCTATAACAGAACATGCGTCACAGTAGTACAGTCTCTACCACCCCACATTCCTCAGACTTGCCATCTGGGTGTTTCTCCACTAACAATAACTCACTTCCCAATCCACAATGCCCCAACCTCAGCCTCATCAACAGAACCCCATCCCTCCTTTCCCTCCCCAGATACCTACTACCCTTCCTCTTAGAATTCTGGACAGACAAAAACTTCCTACCCCGCTCCTCTCTCTCCCACTCCTACATTCCATCCCCCCTAATGGGACCACCACATCTCCCTCCTGAAAGCGGCCTTTGCCACCATATCGGCTGCCTCATTTCCTCCTACCCCAACATGAGTTGGAACCCACAGAAAACCTACCTTGCAGCCTTTCTGCCCCACCTTATAAAAATCCATCATCAGCTCTATTATCAGGTCTGGGTGTGCCTTTGACTTCCCTTCTCTCAGCGGAACGAGGCTGGCAGCAGAGTCTGAACACAAAACACAGTTTTAGGGCCCACTTATTTGACCCATCCCAATGGTCACACTAGTACTAGCATTTCAGCAGAGAAGACTGAAACTCCATCAGACAGCTGCCTCCCCTGATGTATCTGAAACTGGGAACATGTATCCCAAACTCTGCTCTCCCACTGCCTGGTTTCTTTGATCCATCTGTTAATATGTGTAAGTAGGCACCCCCAGGCTCACGGCAGATGGGCCTCAACCACCGGAGAAGGCTCTCTACAGTCCTTAGTCCTTATTACATCAAGAATGTTCATGTCAACATCAGGCTCTGGCAACAGCCTCCGTGGAACACACAGCCAGCAGACAGGGACCCCCACTTCCAGACCTACCATTCCTGACTCCACCCCCCGTTAGTGCACTTGGGTCAGATAGCTTGGCCTACCTCTTCTCACTCCAGTTCCCTCCCCCCATTCCCATGCCTCTCCTAACAGACACCTTGCAGGGTGAGATGATACATGCCCCTGCACTTTCATCCCATAGCGCAATGCCAGCTTAGCTAGTTGTAGCCTCAACGGAACCTCCTCCATTTCAGTCAACAACGCAGGGATAGGGGTAGTTTGAAATGCCCCACAGCACAACCGCAGCGCAATTGTCTGTACCACATCCAACATCTGTAGTGTTGTAGCCAAACCTCCATGAATTTGAATGCCTTGACCCGGTCCAGCAGTCAACCACACATTTCAAGCCCTTGCACAACCTTCTTTCTTTTAAATCCCAAAATTACAAACTTGCTCTTTGCTGCTTAAATTCTAAATCCCCACTTATCTGCCCAATCCACCACCTTTTCCATTGCCTCTTGCACCTTCTGGACCACAAACAGGATATTCCTTCCTCTTTTCCAGAGCACCCCATAATCGGAAAACAGGGAAAGGCCCAAAGCAGGCCCAACATCCTGGAACATGGCATTCACCATTTATGTTAAATAAAACTGGACTAATTACACTTACCTGCGGTGTCCCATTCTCTATCCCCACTAACTCAGAATAAGCTCCACCAACTTCGACCTGTGTGGTCCGGTTCTTGAAGAAATCCTGGATCCAATTAAACAGCAACCACTCACCCCAGCAGAATATAGCTCCAGCAGCAGTCCCCCTTTACAGAGCATGTCGTATGCCATTTCAATGTCCAGAAACAACACCACCACTCCCTCCTTGTTGGCCAGCGCCTTCTTTATATCACAGTCCAGTACTAGCACTGAGTCCATAGTACACCTTCCTAACCTAAAACCACTCTGGTACGAGGAAAACATACATTTACTCTCAAACATATGTACTAATCTGTCTGTGACCATTCTTTCCATTACTTAACACAGTACAGAGGTCAACGCTATGGGTCTGTATGAACCCGGGTGTGATGCTTCTTTTCACGGTTTTACAGTTGGTACCACTAAGGCATGTTTCCACAGTGCTGGTAATGCCCCTTCTTCTCCTACTGTTAACGCCAGTACCTCCTCCAGTAACAAATCATCCAGGTGTTTAAGTTGCTCATAACATAGCCCATCCAATCCCAGGGCTGTGTTTCCTCCTTGTATCACCCGGCTCATTCATTGCAAAAAACACGTTACTCGGGTCTAGCTGCCATGACACTGATTTATTGTACACTGAACAAAAATATAAACGTAACATGTAACAATTTCAGATTTTGCTGAGTTACAGGAAATCAGTCAATTTAAATGAATTCATTAAGCCCTAATCTACAAATTTCACATGACTGGGAATACAGAAATGCGTGCATCTGTTGGTCACAGATACCTTTAAAAAAAAGGTAGGGGCGTGGATAAGGAAACCAGTCAGTATCTGGTGTGACCACCATTTGCCTCCTGAGGTGTGACACATGTCCTTTGCATAGAGTTGATCAGGCTGTAGATTGTGGCCTATGGAATGTTGTCCCACTCCTCTTCAATTGCTGTGTGAAGTTGCTGGATATAGACGAGAACTGGAGCACGCTTTTGTACACGTCGATCCAGAGCATTCCAAACATGCTCAATAGGCTTCATGTCTGGTGAGTATGCAGGCCGTGGAAGAACTAGGACATTTTCAGATTCCAGGAATTGTTTACAGATCCTTGGGACACGGGGCCATTATCATGCTGAAACATGAGGTGATGGCAGCGGATTAATTGCTTGACAATGGGCCTCAGAATCTCGTCATGGTATCTCTGTGCATTCAAATTGCCATCGATAAAATGCAATTGTGTTCATTGTCCATAGTTTATGCCTGCCCATACCATAACCCCACTGACACCATGGGGCACTCTGTTCACAACGTTGACATCAGCAAACCACTCGCAAACCACACGGCACTACACACGCTGTCTGCCATCTGCCCGGGAACAGTTGAAACTGGGATTCGTCTGTGAAGAGCACACTTCTCCAGCGTGCCAGTGACCATCGAGGTGAGCATTTTCTCATTGAAGTCAGTTATGACACTGAACTTCAAAACCCTGGTGAGGACGACGAGCATGCAGATGAGCTTCCCTGAGATGGTTTCTGACAGTTTGTGCAGAAATTCTTCGGTTGTGCAAAACCCATGTTTCGTCAGCTGTCCAGGTGGCTGGTCTCTGACGATCCCGCAGGTGAAGAAGCCGGCTGTGGAGGGCCTGGGCTGATGTGTTTACACATGGTCTATGATTGTGAGGCCAGTTGGACGTACTGCCAAATTCTCTAAAATGACATTCGAGGCAACTTATGGTAGAGAAATTAAAATTGTATTCTCTGGCAACAGCTCTGGTTGACATTCCTGCAGTCAACATGGCATTTGCACGCTCCCTCAACTTGAGACATGTGTGGCATTGTATTTTGTGACAAAACTGCACATTTTAGTGGCCTTTTATTGTCCCCAACACAAGGTGCACCTATGTAATGATCATGCTGTTTAATCAGCTTCTTGATATGCCACACCTGTAAGGTGGATGGATTTTCACTAGTGCTCACTAACAGGGATGTAAACAAATTTGTGCACACATGTTGAGAGAAATAAGCATCTGTGCTTATGGAACATTTACAAACAGTACAAACATATTACATGTTGCGTTTATATTTTTGTTCAGTATAATTGTAAGACAGACATTACAATTAGAATAAGACATATTGTAAGGCTTTAGTCACATGAACAGAAGTCAAGCTCTAACCACAGGGTAGCCTTGGACTAGTAACCGGAAGGTTGCAAGTTCAAACCCCTGAGCTGACAAGGTACAAATCTGTCTTTTTGCCCCTGAACAGGCAGTTAACCCACTGTTCCTAGGCCGTCATTGAAAATAAGAATTTGTTCTTAACTGACTTGCCTAGTTAAAAAGGTCAAATAAATAAAATTATAATATGTCATTACAGTTTTGCTACATTATCTATTATATTATACACTGAGTGTACAAAACATTAGGAACACCTTCCTAATATTGAGTTGCACCCCCTTTTGCCCTCAGTACAGCCTCAATTAGTTGGGGCATGGACTCTACAAGGTGTCAAGTGTTCCACAGGGATGCTTGCCCATGTTGACTTCCAATGCTTCCCAAAGTCGTCAAGTTGGCTGGATGTCCTTTGGGTGGTGGACCATTGTTAATACACACGGAAACTGTTGAGCTTGAAAAACCCAGCAGCGACGCCAGTGCAGTTCCCTAGTGGGGTCGCGACCCCGACTTTGAATCCCACTGATCTACACTGACGTGGATTTAACAAGTGACATCAATAAGGGATCACAGCTTTCACCTGGCCAGTTTGTCATGGAAAGAGCAGGTGTCCTAATGTTTTTTTTTTTCTTCTATTGTGTTATTTACTGTACGCTTGTTTATTCCATGTGTAACTCTGTGTTGTTGTTTGTGTCGCACTGCTTTGTTTTATCTTGGCCAGGTCACAGTTGTAAATGAGAACTTGTTCTCAACTGGCTTACCTGGTTAAATAAAGGTGAAAGGGAAAAAAAAAAAAAAACAACTATGTTTTGTACAGTCACTGTAGGTAACACAGGGGTGTCAATCTAATTATACCGGGGACCGAGTGTCTTTTTTTTTCTTTTGATTGAGACCTAGACAACCAGGTGAGGAGAGTTCCTTACTAATTACTGACCTTAATTCATCAGTCATGTACAGGGGTGGAGCGAAAACCCACAGACACTCTGCCCTCTGTGGAATGAGTTTGACACGTGATGTAATAGATATATCATGCTGTTTTTTTTCTTCTTTTTCTTCCATGCTAATGTACATTTGACATCATTATGCCACCCTTTTGTCAAGTATTATTTTGTCTCTTCAGTGCAGTGTACAAAGATAGACATTTCTCCTGTGAAGACTGTGATGGGACTGTCAGTGGCGGTTTTGATGCAACATCATCACAAGTAAGACAGCTAGAACCGTTACCTTTGTGTACAGGTTCACATGCTACATTGTGTACTTTGAATCATATCTGTAAGATACCAATTGTTTTTCCCCCTTCCCATTTCTAGATTGTTTTGTGTCAGAATAATATTCACCAGCAGTCCCACATGAACCGGGTGGTTACACATGAGCTCATCCATGCCTTTGACCACTGCCGGGCGCATGTGGATTGGTTTAACAACTTCAAGCACTTGGCCTGCTCAGAGGTGAGACCCAAGAGATAAATGTGCATGTTATGGGGAAATGAATTGTGTTTGTAATCAGTTTTAATTGTGTTTTTAAAGGAAGTCATGTTAATTGTTCGGCTCTTTTTTAATTTTTTTTAGATTCGAGCAGCTAATCTCAGTGGGGATTGCTCTTTCCATAATGAAGTATCCAGGTTCAACTTTGGCCTCAAGAAGCACCATCAGGTAATATCTGGAGATCATGTGAATTCACTGCAAACAAAATTATTCTTACTTGTATGTATTTCAGTCAAAACTGCTATCCTTCATGGTATAGCAAAACATTATTTTTTTTTCCCCAACCTGTGGAATGTTATGTTTGAATTGACAACCTGTTTAGTTGAAACTGTAGTACAATGTAATAACAAGTATAGCACTGCCTTTTTCAGTGCTTAGCGATTAACAAGAAGTGCTAATGATGGCCAATATTCACATGAAGAACTTCCTACCTAACCCATTTACTACTATCTATCAGGAATGTGTTCGGGGACGTGCCTTGCGTTCCATCCTTGCTGTTAGGAAGGTGAGCCGAGAGGAGGCAGAGAAAGTGGTGGACGAGGTATTCGACACTTGCTTCAATGACCACGCCCCTTTCGGCCGCATCCCACATGACAAGAAGGACGCCAAGTTTGCCTACAGAGATTTTGAGAACCGAGATCGGTATTCCGCAAACCTTTAATGTGTTATTACGTGTACAAATGAATTGTAATTTAATTTCCATGGGTGCTATTGTGAGGATCCTTGCAGAAACCTGGGCAACCTACCTACCACTGCCCTAAGCAGAATGACTGTGTCAAAAATTGTATGAAATTACCTCCTGAAGGGAAAATTCAGAGTTCTTTCTCTCTGTCATTTAAATAAATCAAAGGATATAATAAGGACCTCCTCCTATAATAGGACCTCCTGCTCTCACCTACCGTCAACCAGTCATGTCTATACGGAGCCCTCCATAATGTTAAAACATTTGAGAGACGCACGTCGATGCGGTAGAGCTCAATTTTGCCTCCGCGAGGCTCCGCAATTGAGTCACACAAGCCATACTGCGCCTACGACCACTTCTTTGGATCAAGCATAAATTGTCTCCAAATCTCGAATAAGAGTTTTGCATACCTGGATAACACAATGTTTGCACATCATTATTTTTTAAATTCTTCAAGCTCTGTCAAGTTGGTTGTTCATCATTGCAACACAGACATTTTTAAGTCTTGACATAGATTTTCAAGCCAATTTATTAAGTCAACACTTTATAGTAGGCCACTTAGGAACATTCAATGTCGTCTTGGCAAGCAACTCCGGTGTCTGTTGGAAAGCTGATGGTACCAGATTTTCCTCTTGGGTTTTGCCTCTTCTTAGCTTTATTCAGTTTTCTTCATTTATTTATTTTTACTCTCAAATCCTTGCAGATGACAAGTATGCCCATAACACGATGCAGCCACCACCATGCTTGAAAATAGGAAGAGTGGTACTCAGTGATGTGTTGTGTTGGATTTGCCCCAAACATAACACTTTGTATTCAGGACATACATTTTTATGAAATTCACTGTGGAGGATGATCCTCCCCTTCCTCCTCTGAGGAGCCTCCACTGATTCTCACCTATATTTTAAGGTACACTGTTGTCCTCTGAATGTCAGTGCAGCTGAGGCCTCTCTTTCTCAGTGTGTGGGGGGAAAAGTAAAAACAAAAAACTTATTCCCCAGACAGATGATGGCAAACACTACCTCTACATCTTATAAACTTCCTACTGTAAAATGTAACTGGGGACATTTTTATAGGACATTAGCATTTTGAGAATCCGTTATCCTTCTTTGGATTAATGAGGAACGGTTACGCGGGAATTAGCCTCATAATCTTCCCACACCATATACTGCATATGGTGACTCTCAGGCTATCGCAAAGAGTCCAGACATCGACTACGACATTTTAATTGTAATTAGAAATAGTGTGGTGAAAGTTACACTGTACTTGTCTTTAATGTATACTCCACCAACAGGCACTACAGAGGGCATATATTTTACATGGGATCAAACAACAAGAAGAGTTGGTTGAATAAGACAAAGAAAAGAAGATTAGGTTCATTTGTGTAGTTTGCAAAAAAAGTACACCCTCATAGGCAAGCAGGGGATTAGTGTTAACTGCATAATAACTAGTAAACAACAGCAGTTAGAGGATATTATCCAAATGACTATGGGAATACCACACAATAAAATATATTGCCATTCATATAAAACAATAAAATGACTTGTAGAATTATTAACTTAACTATGTTAATTGCCATATTGAACAACACTGTGCTTTGTGACATGATCCTTTTTGTTCCATACATACACCTGAGTATGTGGATTTCTGACTTTTATACTTGTTTGAATGGCTGGTGTAATTTGTAATCTAATTCAATAGGTCCTTCCTTTATGGTATTTTCCCCAAATCTGCCTCCTGTAAAACAACTTTAGCAACATGATTTTGGAATTGGAACTGACTGACTTGGTTCACATAGGACCAAGCAGTTGACTCCTGTACATAATGGGTGATTTCATACATCTCAGTTGAAGTGCAGAACCAATGTCGAATATATAAATGCTACGCACATCTGCATGCTAAATGTTGATCCTTGCATTCAAGACCTATGACACATCAGCAATCATCTTATCTGTAGTACCATCATTGTCCTTAGGATGGCAGTCTTGATGTATCAAACTTCAGGCTACAGTGGTCGATTCGACTCCATAAAGAAGTCAGAAGAAAGTGCAATCACAGTTTTAGTGATACAGATGATTTAATCCATTTCAATGAGCCCTGGTTCAGGTGAATGCCAGGCCTTTGTAGGGTAAAATACAGCATGGTGATTAAGTTACCACTGAGAGAATGACTCATCTCATTACTCCATCCATTTAAACAGGCAGCTCCCACTGAGTTCTAATTAGAATGTTCCAGCATCATTTAAGCCCCCTGCCAACTCTAATCTACTCTAGGACAACACATTAACCCAGACCTCACTGATGAACTAATGTGTTCAATCTGAATAATTCCAGATTTAGTTGTGAGGAGTAACACTAAAAACATGAACTTGTGTTTGGTATAATGTTTTTGGAAGTCATCTTTAAACTTGAAAAACAGAAGGAATCCGGTTTGTGCCAAATTCCACGAGTAGGTTCCCAGCATTTTGAAAGCATGGCTCGTTAGTAATGTTGCCACTGGATTGTTCTTGACATTTTTGGCAGGGACAGCCCACGGTACAGTTTTGAAGAGGCAGGTGTGAAACCAAGCTTATTACGCCAGAACTGGAGCAGGTACTTGTTCTATTTGGATGGCTCTTTCTGTCCAGAGAGTGAGCTAAGTAGCATGCTGAAGTGTAATACACTGAAGTGTAAACATGAAACATGGGTAAAAACCAGCTGGAGAGAGACTAGTCCAGTAGAATTTACAGTATAGGGATCTTGCCAATGTTATCTGTCTTTCAAAACACCCTGGCATGTGTCCACCATTATGTTAAAGGTGTATTTTAGCCAGTTATTGCCTGTTTCTCCATATCTGTTGTGTATGGTGATTACCATAACAATTAAAACGACAGTACATTGTCACACTTTTTTTGGATGTTTAATGAGGTTTCATTTAAGTCCAAATTAAGAGTTCTGAGGAGTGATATAAAAGGTTAGGTCATTTGTTTTGCTAAGATGGTCATGCACTGCCCTATCTCCCTCACTCTTTTGTAATGCCATAACAAAAGAAGAATATTGAGTCCATCAGTGCCTGTTCTTTAGCCTGAAGTGGACAATGACTTTCAGCTTATCGAGGACAAGGTTGCCTCTCTAAAGATGGATTCCTGAATCACTTAATGTCCTTGCAAACCACTCAATACATCAAAATAATAATAATCATGATGCACTAAAACTTAACAAATATCAGCTGGTTTACTATCGCCTTTAGGGATGCTAAATGATCACTTATGTTATGAATGATAAAAATGAAATATATGTGATATGTAGGCATATTGTAAATTAAGAAGTGCCCACTTTGTGGCATTATGGGTATTAATATGATTAGGAAAACTGTTATCAGCTCACTCTGACGGAATTGAAACGACTTGCTATCATTATAATTCACAGCACAAAGCCACCTCAGGCTAAGCATCTAACCTGACGATTAACTTGCCCAGCAGGTAACTGCTGTAAGAGGTGCTCAGCATGGCGGTTGGAAATCAATTAATTATCTGTGTAGGGAATTTAATTAAGAAGGTGTTTATAGGTTGGCACAGACCCAATGGCCATCATCATCTTCTTTATGTATATTTTAAAATGTAATGGATTGGTACTGAGTCTCGGGCTAGTTTTAAAGGCGAACTGCACATATTAGCAAATCAATTACCTGGCCAAACAGTTCTTATGTGAACACATAGTTCACTCAAAATGCTGTGATCAATTTATCATTTAAAACACCTATATATTCAACCTCCCCCACAGAAAAATGTGTTCATTACCAAGCTTCTGCAATGAATGATCCAATGAAACACTGTAGGCTTAGTATTCTTGCGAAACGATTTTAATGAGTGAAAAATATAATTAGGCTAGTCCCCTCTCAATTTAGAGTCCCTACTTTGGCTTGATCACTATGAAGTCATCACTGTATCTACATCACCGCAGTATAATACATGTGTAACTGTGTAACATATTCAACAACAATTGTTTAAATCTCTGCTCTCAGACATACATAGCATGTAAGGTCAGGGCAGAACAACAGGTGGTTTAGTGATACGAAGCATCGTCATTGTGTCTGCTAGATGACAGAGATGAAACGGAATGTTCATAAATGACTCTTGGCAGATTGTTAGCATTCATGGCAGAAATGCTCGACAAGTTCTTCAGCGGTAATTAATGTCTGCTGGCATTTGAATCTTAATTTTCCACTAATGATATGCGTGGTATTAATTAAGTGTTTAGCATAACAACCATTGGACAATGTCTTGGGGGAAGAGCAGGGGGGCTGCTTTTACTCTCTGTGAGCCATGTGCTCATTAATGAATCCTTTCAGCTAACTCCAATAACCTTAACAAACTTTCCTCCACAAACATAGTGTTTTTGTCATTAATATTGGCTAATTCATTAATATTCTCTTTCCGTGAATCAGGAGGCAGATTTGATGTGCCTCACTCCTCCACCTTGAGGCAACACTCAAACACATAATTGCAAAACAATACAGTTTGGCCTCGAATTACTGATGTTATTGATTAAAAATACATTTGAATGAAAGCAAGGTTTTTCAAGCATCAATGAAGATGGAATTTTGTTCATCATTATGTGTATGTGTGCAGTGTCAAAAGGAAGACGATGATTCAATCCATGTACGTCCATGTACGTCAAGGCAAGGGGAAATTACTCAATGCCTTTTCATATTTAACAAATTTTCAAATATAGACATCAACAGCAGGAGCAAGAATTAGGTAGAGTTACAGTGGAGGAAGGGGAGTGTAATCCATATTTACTATGTAGACTAATATGCCACAAGGATCAACATTCTGAGAAACTGAGAAAAAGATCATCGGCGTTTGCTCCCCTCTGCTGTGCACAACATGACTGTCCCAGAGCTCCACTGAGGAGGCATTGCACCCCAGTAACCACCACAGCCCACGGCTCTGCTTTGTCTCACTGCTCTGAGAGAGAGGGAGGGAGAGATCCCCCCCTGATACTGGGAGGCAATTAGTTTGAAGTTTGTGCAGCAGAACCTTTGCATACACTTGACTCTGAAACAGTGAAGAAAACTTTCTCCCTGATCCTGCTGTGTAGTGTCTGTGAGTAAGATGCAAGACAATAAAGTCACTATGACCATGGCTTTGATAGCCTGAGGTCAGAGCTTACTCTAGTGGCTATGATGTGAAATATCTTGAAACATACTGTCAATATGAAGGCCAAACCTACCATCAAACTTGATATAACATAACAGTATGGTGGTGTTAAACGCTCCCTGACGTTGAGCTCTTTGTCAGTCTCTGCTCCAAGGACACAGAGGAGAATCACTCCCTTCTTCTAGCTCCCGCTCCATTTGCAAGACAGCGGTCAGCCTTCTTAGTGCCACAGAGTGGCCAGGGGCGTTACACATCATTGAAGAGAGGAGCAGGACTCAGATTGCCTTGAGGTTGTAGACAGATCTCTCTCGTGAGCCAATTTAGAGTGACCTTGAGTTGTCCCCTGCGTTTGGAAGTCCTGATAAGTGTCCCCTCAATCTGGGGGCTTTGTCACACCCCTGTGCGTGTGGTCCTGCAGCAATGAGAAGGAAGTGAACCCCAAAAACTCTGACAAACAGGGATTTACCTTGACTTCACTGAGCCGCAGAGCTAGGGAAACAGATAAGAACAGATTTGATGCCTTTCACTGAAAATGTTCAGCACTTTGTTGAGGGAAAATGGATTGTAAAACACATGCTGCCTAGCACACAGTTACAGTAGGAATGTGTTTTATTTTGATAAAAGGTCAAACATTTGATCAATTTAGGATCAGAAGTGTACGGTGTGTTTACATTAATTAGCTACTACTAAGGTGATGAGAGACTACAAGAAGTGGTGGATAAAAAACCCTCAGAATTATCTTCGAGCAATCCATAGAATGGAACTCTCCTGTCTACGTCAACATTATTGATTTTGAAAAGGTGTTTCACAGTATAGACCGAGAGATGCTGAGGAAGCGTATGGCACTCTATGGATTCCCATCCAAATTCAGGATATCATTAAGCACACCTATCAAGGAACGCAGTGTCAAGTCCTTCATGAGGGAAGTCCATCAGAAAAGTTCAAAGTCCTTACCGGGGTTCGGCAGGGCTGCCTGCTCTGTCCCTTCCTCTTCCATCTTTGTGTTGACTAGATCTTGAAACAAACAACCAACAATAACCAAACCCATATTCAGAGGAGCCTGACCGAGCAGCTAGAGGATCTCTGCTGATGATTTGGCACTATTAGCACACACTCACCAGCGACCCATACTGTAGAAACAATAGCAGCTATGCTTGGACTTAAAATGAATCCCCCGAAAATGAAAGTCATGAGGATCAACAATAAAGACAATGCACCAATATCCATGGAAACAACCACCTAGAGGAGGTAGTCAGATTAACCTACCTAGGTTGTGTGATAACTGTGGATGGAGGAAGATGTGAAATAAACAATTGGTAAAGCAAGAATAGCATTCAACATTTTTTTTAAATTGAACCTTTATTTAACTAGGCAAGTCGGTTAAGAACAAATTATTATTTACAATGACGGCCGACCAAAAGGAAAAAGCCCTCCTGCGGGGATGGGATTAAAACATTTTTTTTTTAAATGAAATATAAATATAGGACAAAACACCCATCACGACAAGATAGACAACACAACACCACATAAAGAGAGATATAAGACAACAACATAGCAATGCAGAAACACATGACAACAAAGGGCAAGAAAGTAGAGACAACAATACATCACACAAAGCAGCCACAACTGTCAGTAAGAGTGTCCATGATTGAGTCTTTGAATGAAGAGATTGAGATAAAACTGTCCCTTTTGAGTGTTTGTTGCAGCTCTTTCCAGTCGCTAGTTGCAGCGAACTGAAAAGACGAGCGACCCAGGGATGTGTGTGCTTTGGTGACCTTTAACAGAATATGACTGGCAGAACGGGTGTTATGAGGAGGATGAGGGCAGCAGTAGATATCTCAGATAAGGGGGGTAAGGCCTAAGAAGGTTTTATAAATAAGCATCAACCAGTGGGTCTTGTGACGGGTATACAGAGATGACCAATTTACAGAGGAGTATAGAGTGCAGTGATGTGTCCTATAAGGAGCATTGGTGTCAAATCTGATGGCAGAATGGTAAAGCACATCTAGCCACTCAAGAGCACCCTTACCTGCCGATTTATAAATTATATCTCCACAATCTAGCGTGGGTGGATGGTCATCTGAATCAGGGTGAGTTTGGCAGCTGGGGTGAAAGAAGAACAATTACGATAGAGGAAACCAAGTCTAGATTTAGCTTTAGCCTGCAGCTTTGATATGTGCTGAGAGAAGGACAGTCTAGCCATACTCCCAAGTACTTGTTTGAGGTGACTACCTCAAGCTCTAAACCCTTAGAGGTAGTAATCACTCCTGTGGGGGAGAGGGGCATTCTTCTTACCAAACCACATTACCTTTGTTTTGGAGATGTTCAGAACAAGGTTAAGGATAGAGAAAGCTTGTTGGACACTAAGAAAGCTTTGTTGTAGAGCATTTAACACAAATTGAGTGCACACCGAGCAGGAGGCCACATAAACCCTCACGTCCTTGGCTAAAATGGACCACCAGTACTTCCCACGAAGACATCGCACCGTCCTACCGATCCCCGGGTGACCAGAGGAGGGGGACGTGTGAGCCCACCAAATTAGCCTGTCTCTAACTTCCAGCGGAACGTACAGCCATCCCGCTGGACACTGTGGTGGAGTAGGCTCAACACGCGACGCTCTCTCGATGTCTGCGCCCACCTCCCACCTCACACTAGACAAGAAGCCGGGAGGATGGGCGCAGGATCGATGGCCCGCTCCTCCGTATCATATAGTCGGGACAGTGCATCTGTCTTAGTGTTCTGGGAGCCTGGTCTATAGGAGATGGTAAACCTAATTTGGGTGAAAAACATGGCCCACCTTGCCTGACGAGGGTTCAGTCTCCTCGCTGCCCGAATGTACTCTAGATTACGGTGGTCAGTCCAGATTTTTATTTTTATTTTATTTTACCTTTATTTAACCAGGCAAGTCAGTTAAGAACAAATTCTTATTTTCAATGACGGCCTAGGAACAGTGGGTTAACTGCCTGTTCAGGGGCAGAACGACAGATTTGTACCTTGTCAGCTTGGGGGGTTTGAACTTGCAACCTTCCGGTTACTAGTCCAACGCTCTAACCACTAGGCTACCCTGCCGCCCCATGAGAAAAGGGTGTTGAGCCTCCTCAAGCCAATGTCTCCAAACCTTCAGGGCCCTGACAACAGCCAGCAGCTCCCGATCCCCCACGTCATAGTTTCGCTCAGCCGGGCTGAGCTTCTGAGAAAAGAAAGCACAGGGGCGGAGCTTCGGTGGCGTACCCGAGCGCTGGGAGAGCACGGCTCCAACCCCAGCCTCGGATGCGTCCACCTCCACTATGAATGCCAAAGAGGGGTCCGGATGTGCCAGCACGGGAGCCGTGGTAAAAAGAGCCTTCAGGCGACCAAAAGCCCTGTCCGCTTCAGCCGACCATCCCAGACGCACCGGCCCCCCCTTCAGCAGGGATTTAATGGGAGCAGCCATCTGCCCAAAACCCCGGATAAACCTCCGGTAGTAATTGGCAAACCCTAAGAACAGCTGCACCTCCTTTACCGTGGTTGGAGTCGGCCAATTACGCACGGCTGCAATGCGGTCACACTCCATCACCAACCCCAATGTGGAAATGCGATGCCCAAGGAAGGAGACGACCTGCTGGAAGAACAAGCATTTCTCAGCCTTGACGTACAGGTCATGCTCCAACAGTCGCCCAAGTACCTTGCGCACCAGAGACACATGTGCGGAGCGTGTAGCGGAATAGACCGGAATATCATCGATGTAAACCACCACACCCTGCCAGTGCAGGTCCCTGAGAATCTCGTCTACAAAAGATTGGAAGACTGCTGGAGCATTCTTCAACCCGTACAGCATGACGAGGTACTCATAATGGCCGGATGTGGTACTAAACGCTGTCTTCCACTCACAATCGCCGTGGCAATGAGAGGTAGCGGGTAACTATACCCCACAGTGATGGAATTTAGACCTCTATAGTCAATGCACGGACGCAGACCTCCCTCTCTTTTCTTCACAAAAAAGAAACTTGAGAAGGCAGGTGAGATGGAGGGCCGAATGTACCCCTGCCCCAGAGATTCAGATATGTATGTCTCCATAGCCACCGTCTCCTCCTGGGACAGGGGATACATGTGACTCCTGGGAAGTGCAGCGCCTACCAGGAGATGTATCGCACAATCCCCTCGTTGATGAGGTGGTAATTGGGTCGCCCTCTTTTTACAGAAGGCGATAGCCAAATCGGCATATTCTGAGGGAATGCGCATGGTGGAGACTTGGTCTGGACTCTCCACCGTTGTAGCACCAATGGAAACTCCTACACACCTGCCTGAGCACTCCTCCGACCACCCCTGTAGAGCCCTCTGTTGCCACGAAATCCTGGGGTTGTGACGGGCCAACCAGGGGATCCCCAGCACCACCGGAAATGCAGGAGAATCAATGGGGAAGAGACTAATTCTCTCCTCATGACCCTCCTGCGTGACCATGCCCAGTGGAGCCGTGGCTTCCCTGACTAGCCCTGACCCTAATGGTCGGCTATCTAAGGCGTGCACTGGGAAGGGTTTGTCAAGCTGAACAAGGGGGATCCCTAACCTGTGCGCTAAACCGCGGTCAATAATATTCCCCGCCGCGCCTGAATCTACTAGCGCCTTATGCCGGGAAAGAGGGGAAAATTCAGGAAAAACAATCCATACATACATGTGACCAACAGGGGGCTCTGGGTGAGCCTGGTGCCGACTCACCTGAGGTGCTCGGCCTGGCGAATCGACTCCCTGGTGGACCCCCCCAGCTCCTGTCAGCAGTGTGCCCTCTGCGACCACAGCTGGCACAGGAAAGGCCCCCTCCTCCTGTCGCCCTTGCTGCAGCACCTCTTAGCTCCATGGGCATTGGAGTGGAAGAATCTGGGGGATGGAACTGACAGAACCCGATCTGGATGTCCACGGGTCGCCAGCAAGTTGTCCAACCGAATGGACATGTCGATCAACTGGTCTAAGGAGAGGGTGGTGTCTCTACAGGCCAGCTCCCTACGGACGTCCTCACGCAAACTACACCTATAGTGATTGATCAAGGCCCTGTCGTTCATCCCGTGCCAGCGGTCAAGGTCCGGAACTCTAGAGCAAAGTTCTGAGCACTCCTCTTCTCCTGCCTCAGATGGAACAGCCGTTCACCTCAGGTGGGTGATCGAACACGGCCCGAAAGTGGCGGGTGAACTCTGGGTAGTGGTCCCTCGCCGAGTCAGTATCGTTCCATACCGCGTTGGCCCACTCCAGGGCTTTACCTGAGAGGCAGGAGACGAGTGCGTTCACGCTCTCACCTCCCGAATGAGCCGGACGAACGGTCGCCAGGTATAGGTCCATCTGGAGTAAGAACCCCTGGCACCCGGCCGCCGTCCCATCGTACTCCCTCGGGAGTGCGAGTCAAATCCCACTGTGCCCAGGCAATGAAGGATAGGGTAGTGGTACTGGTTGGGGTGTGGCTGATAGAGGTGTGGGAAGGCCACCTCTCTCCCATCTCTCCATCGTCGCCATCACCTGATCCATGGCGGTCCCCAGCCGTTGTAACACTGCCATGTGGTGTGGAACTCACTCCTCCACGGACCCTGGGAGTGCGTCCGCTCCTGCTGACTCCATAGATTTGGTGCGGGATTCTGTGATAAGGTGCATCTCGGTGAGAGGTGTAGGAGTCATGTGCAGGAGAGCAGGGATGTCTGAGAAGCGTGTTTAATCATATAGTCCACCAATACAAAAATGGCACAGAAGAAAATCCAAAAACTATGCTCTGACACTTTAGATACACGTGCGTAATTGTGAAAACAACAAACATCAAATATAATCGAGCCCAACACACACAAGTCTAATCCCGCACGAATTTAGGCAGGCAACAGGTGCCCTATATACAGACAGAAATAAACACAAATGAAACCAATTGTGAAAAGGATCATAGACAAAACAGAAAAGGGAAACAGAAAAGGGAAAAGGGATCGGTGGTGGCTAGTAGACGCCGACCGCCAAGCTCCGCCCCAACAGGGAGAAGAGTTACCTTCGGTAGAAGTCGTGACAAGGAGGGTTTATTCTCCAGGTCTTTAACCATTTTCCAGAACTTCTTGGGGTTAGACCCACAGAGAGAGAACTGCTCCTTAAAGTAACTAACTTTGGCCTTCAGGATAGCCTGAGTGCACTTATTTCTCATTTGCCTAAACGAGAGCCAGTCAGACTGAGTGTGCGTGTGCCGAGCCTTTCGCCAAATGCAATTCTTGAGGTGGAGTAACTCTGCAAGATCACGTTCGAACCAGGGGCTGAACCTGTTTTTAAATTATAATTTTATTAATGGGAGCGTGTTTGTTAACAATACCACTGAAAATATCAAAAAAGAATGTCCAAGTGTCTTCGACAGAGGGGATCAAGCTGATTCTATACCAGTTTACAGAGGCCAGTTCATGAAGGAAGGCTTGCTCATTAAGGTTTTTTAGCGAGCGTCTATGACAGATCACGTCAGGCTATTTCACTGAGCAGCCATTACGAACACAGGCTGTAAAACAGTGATCACTAAAGTCATTACAGAAAACAGCATACGGATACCTATCAGGATTATTTGTGAGGATAACATCAAGAAGAGTAGCCTTTCTGGGTGTTTGGAGTCATACCTTGTGGGATTGGTAATAATCTGAGTGTCACGTGTGCTCCCTCTCTGGCCTTTAGGTCACCCGGCTGCTCATTAGGGCGCACACCTGCGCACCCCTGTCATCAGCGTTAGGCACATAATGACATTCACCTGGACTCACCTCCTTGATTACCTGCCCTATATATGTCACTCCCTTTGGTTTCTTCCCCAGTCGTCATTGTTTCTGTTCCATGTCAGTGTGCTGTTTGTGTTACGTGTTTGTTTAATTTATTTATTAAATGTATTCACTCCCTGAACTTGCTTCCAGACTCTCAGCGTACATGGTTAGAATGGGATGGGAAGCCAAAAGTCTGTGTAACCAATAGAGAGTCAGAGTCCTGAGTGTGGGAACAAACATAGTGTGTCCCACAGTTGGGTAAAGAAAGTTCGAAGTCAACAAAGTATGCAGGAGTTATGAGGCAAATAGCAAAATGCACAAGGAAAAAAATAAAATATATAACGACTTCAGAGTCAGAGTCACTCGCACCAACAGTGCCTGTGTGCTGGAGGAGAGCGAAAGCTTGGGAGAGAGGAATGGGTGGGTGGGAGGTGTGGTTGGGGTACCTGTACCAGACAGGGGGAGACAACCAGGGCAGACGGTGAACAGATCGCCAGGTGGAATCCAAGCAGCAGTGCAGCAGGCAATGGCAATGTTACACCCACCTGGGAGAAGCTTTAATTTATGGAGGCAGATTTCTTGTAGAAAATGCCCGTGGATGGCCCTGAACATCAGGATGAGACTTCAAGGCCTCTGGATTTGGGTGGGGTAGCCTACCATTTGTTGGGCTCAAAGGCTTCGACACCTCTCGCTTCACACGTCAGTGCTAATTGAAGTTATGTCTCTTTGTCCTAGCAAGCTTGGTAGCTTAAGCATTCAGTCCATAAAATAAAATATATCATGGTAATGTATTTTTCTTCTTGGCTTTTGAAAGTAAAAAAAAATAGCTTCAGACTAAGCATTACTCACTCAGTTTTTGGTTGGACTGTGTTTTGTTTGTTTGTTTGCCATAATAATCATTGGGTGTAGGAAGCATTCCAGGTAATTCCGTCCAAAATCAAGGTTGTAGGTTTGCAGTTTTGATTTGGAGTGAAGATGATGTTGTTTATGGTAGCATCCTGTATATATATCCCTGCCAAAACAATCAAAGTTCTAAATATACAGTATCTATTTTTTTTAAACATGCTGAAAAACATGGGAGCTCATCTGCTCATGACCTCTCTCTCTCACTTTCTCTTGAATCTAAATAAGATCTGGAAAACCAAAAACATCTCACTTTAAACAAAATGGAAAATCTTCAACTAAAATGTGAAATCCATTCTTCTGTACGGATCTGAAACATAGAGAACCACCACTAATATACTGAATATATTACAACAACCACTGTCTCAGACGCCTTCTGGGAGTCCACTGGTCAGATACCAACAGCAACATCAAGCTGTGGGAAACAACTAAACAATAACCACTAGAAGAACAACTCAAGAGGAGAGTGAAGTTGGACAGGTCACACTCTGAAGAAACAATAATTAAATCACAAAACAGGCCCTAACATGGAACCCACAAGGCAAACGCATGAGAGGAAGACCTAGAACAACCTGGAGACAAAGCACAGAGCAGGAGATGAAGGCTGAGGGTCTGACATGGCAACGCCTGGAGCGGAGGGCAAAAGACCGAAAGGGATGGAAGCGATTCATCGATGGACTATGTTCCGCAAGGAATACAAAGTTTTAAGTAAGGACATCATAAAAAACACACAAAAACAATCACAACTCTCTCGCCCATCCAACCAAACCAAACAACCGTCCAATGTTTTGATCCAAAGTCAAAGCAGAAAGACTTCTCACCCACATCAACCTCTTTAGGGTGCCCCGGTCAAACAAGTCTCTAATTGCACTTTGCATCTTCGTTAACCTGCGCTGGCCCACAATCCACAGGGGGTTCATTATCCGGGTGGACGGACCTCCACGGTACGTCTCTGACCCAGTCTTTGACCTGGCCCACGTCGACGTTGCTCCTCACTCTCATTAGTAAAAGCTAGGCGAGCGAGGCAGCCGAGCCACGAGCCCAGTGCTACAATGTAACCCACTGTTATTGATCAGCCTTTGTATTAAATGTTGTGGTCGCCCCGAGGCAGTGAGCAATTAAAAAGCAAAAAGCTGTGTAACTATACACACTTAGCATGACATAATGAATGCATGCTAATTATTTATTTTGAGAGTAGGAAAGAAACTCTGTGCACTCTCAGACAGTGGTGTTGAGGAGAAAGAGTGAAAACAAAGTACAGATGTAGTATCTTAATTTGATCACTCTTTTGTTGCTGAGAATCTTCCTGTGCTGCAGAAAATACAGATGACCTTTGTGATATACATTTTAAAAAATGAGTTACAGTTCACATACTGAAATCAGTCAATTGGAATAAATTCATTAGGCCCTAATCTATGGATTTTACATGACTGGGCAGGGGCCCACCAACTTGGGAGCCAGACCTACACACTGGGGAGACAGATCCAGCCAATCAGAATTTGTTTTTCTCCTCTAAAGGGCTTTATTACAGACTGAAATACTCCTCAGTTTCATCAGCTGTCCAGGTGGCTGGTCTCAGACGATTCCGCAGGTGTGGATGTGGAAGTCCTGGGCTGGTGTGGTTACACGTGGTCTGCGGTTGTGAGGCAGGTTGGGCGTACTGCCAAATTCTCTAAAGTGATGTTGGAAGTGGTTTATGGTAGAGAAATTAACATTCAATTTTCTGGCAACACATTCCTGCAGTCAGCATGCCAAATGCACACTTCCTCAAAACTTGAGACATCTGTGGCATTGTGTTGTGTGAAAAAATTGCACAAATTTAAAGTGGCCTTTTATTGTCCCCAGCTCAAGGTGCACCTGTGTAATGATCATGCTGTTTAATCAGCTTCTTGATATGCCACACCTGTCAGGTGGATGGATTATCTTGGCAGAGGAGAAATACTCACTAACAGGGATGTAAACAAATTTGTGCACATTTCACATCTTTTATTTCAGGTCATGAAACATGGGGCTAACACTTTACATGTTGGGTTTATATTTTTATTCAGTATATATTACCAGTATTGTACTTTTCATGTAGCTTACTTTTGTCCAGCTCACCACTGATCAAGCAACATTAAGGACTAAACAGTCAAATCCTGGTGCTGCAGGATTATTTTTCTGCGACAATACTGGTCAAATTAAGATCCTACATATGTACAGTGCCTTGCGAAAGTATTCGGCCCCCTTGAACTTTGCGACCTTTTGCCACATTTCAGGCTTCAAACATAAAGATATAAAACTGTATTTTTTTGTGAAGAATCAACAACAAGTGGGACACAATCATAAAGTGGAACGACATTTATTGGATATTTCAAACTTTTTTAACAAATCAAAAACTGAAAAATTGGGCATGCAAAATTATTCAGCCCCTTTACTTTCAGTGCAGCAAACTCTCTCCAGAAGTTCAGTGAGGATCTCTGAAGGATCCAATGTTGACCTAAATGACTAATGATGATAAGTACAATCCACCTGTGTGTAATCAAGTCTCCGTATAAATGCACCTGCACTGTGATAGTCTCAGAGGTCCGTTAAAAGCGCAGAGAGCATCATGAAGAACAAGGAACACACCAGGCAGGTCCGAGATACTGTTGTGAAGAAGTTTAAAGCCGGATTTGGATACAAAAAGATTTCCCAAGCTTTAAACATCCCAAGGAGCACTGTGCAAGCGGTAATATTGAAATGGAAGGAGTAGACCACTGCAAACCACTGCAAATCTACCAAGACCTGGCCGTCCCTCAAACCTTCAGCTCATACAAGGAGAAGACTCATCAGAGATACAGCCAAGAGGCCCATGATTACTCTGGATGAACTGCAGAGATCTACAGCTGAGGTGGGAGACTCTGTCCATAGGACAACAATCAGTTGTATATTGCACAAATCTGGCCTTTATGGAAGAGTGGCAAGAAGAAAGCCATTTCTTAAAGATATCCATAAAAAGTGTTGTTTAAAGTTTGCCACAAGCCACCTGGGAGACACACCAAACATGTGGAAGAATGTGCTCTGGTCAGATGAAACCAAAATTGAACTTTTTGGCAACAATGCAAAACGTTATGTTTGGCGTAAAAGCAACACAGCTCATCACCCTGAACACACCATCCCCACTGTCAAACATGGTGGTGGCAGCATCATGGTTTGGGCCTGCTTTTCTTCAGCAAGGACAGGGAAGATGGTTAAAATTGATGGGAAGATGGATGGAGCCAAATACAGGACCATTCTGGAAGAAAACCTGATGGAGTCTGCAAAAGACCTGAGACTGGGACAGAGATTTGTCTTCCAACAAGACAATGATCCAAAACATAAAGCAAAATCTACAATGGAATGGTTCAAAAATAAACATATCCAGGTGTTAGAATGGCCAAGTCAAAGTCCAGACCTGAATCCAATCGAGAATCTGTGGAAAGAACTGAAAACTGCTGTTAACAAATGCTCTCCATCCAACCTCACTGAGCTCGAGCTGTTTTGCAAGGAGGAATGGGAAAAAATGTCAGTCTCTCGATGTGCAAAACTGATAGAGACATACCCCAAGCGACTTACAGCTGTAATCGCAGCAAAAGGTGGCGCTACAAAGTATTAACTTAAGGGGGCTGAATAATTTTGCACTCCCAATTTTTCAGTTTTTGATTTGTTAAAAAAGTTTGAAATATCCAATAAATGTCGTTCCACTTCATGATCGTGTCCCACTTGTTGTTGATTCTTCACAAAAAAATACAGTTTTATATCTTTATGTTTGAAGCCTGAAATGTGGCAAAAGGTCGCAAAGTTCAAGGGGGCCGAATACTTTCGCAAGGCACTGTATGTAATCAATATAGCAAGTCTTGAAGAAAGTGAATCAAATATTTCCAGTGTAAATGATAACCATGTTATGATAAACCAAAGATGAGATTAATTTTGTCTTGAAAAAGGTTCTGGCAGTAGTTTTCTCAAAGCCACCAAACGTTCCTATGGTGACACTTTACCTGCAGTGGTAAAGCGTCCTCACATCTTGTCCTCAAAGCAACACAACCTTTCACTGTAAAGACCGACGCTGGAGTAGAGAAGCAGGTACTGGGAGTCAAGATTTAATAAGGAGCAGACATGGACCAGCGTCAGCACACGGGTAACACAACAACATACAACATTTTTCATGCTGAAGCGGGGGAACAGACAGATATAGGGGAGGTGATTACATCCAGGTGAGTCCAATAATCGCTGATGCATGTGATGGGAGAAGGCAGGTGTGCGTAATGCTGGGGAGCCTGGTGCCCTCGAGCGCCAGGGGGAAAGAGCGGGAGAAGGCGTGACATTCAGTGTCATGATTGTTCTCACTTTTACCCATAGTAACTGACTTTGTTCCTTAGACCTCCTAAATTTTATTCCATTGTATGACCAAGTGCAGTAATTATACAATCATTATGGTCAACCGTACTCTCTATCAAAGAGGTTCTGAATGGCAAAGGCACTGAGGAATTGTGAATATTCAGAGGTGAGGGAATTACATCTATGCCAAAGAGGAGACTTTCTCAACCTGCAAATGTCTTGTTTGACACTTCCATTTTCTAGAAAGTTCACAGAATTGACAATGGCGATTCGTGTTTATTTTCTACCAGCCAATAAGATTGGGAGAGAATTAGAAGACCAGGTGCTGTTGGGAATAGTCCAATGCACAAAACACACTGCATTAACAAGTAATATGTTCGTTTAAGGGAGTGGGGAAAGTCTTCCAGCTGTAAAATGAAAAACAGAGAGAATGGATGCATGAGCAAGTTATGAGAGTCCTTCCCTGAATACCGACCTACCTAGTATTGTACCTCCTTGCATAAGTTCATGCCAGAGGTTGCTGGTGGGAGGAGTTTTAGAAGGACGGGCTCATTGTACAGACTGGAATGGAATATATGGAATGGTATCAAACACATCAAACATATGGAAACCAAATGTTTGACTCCGTTCCATTGATTCCATTACAGTCTTTAAAATGAGCCCGCCCTCCAATAGCTCCTCCCACCATTCTCCCCTGATTCCTGCCTACCTATTCGTTTTTTCTACCTTTATTTAACTAGGCAAATATTATTTACAATGACGGCCTACACCGGCCAAACCCGGACGACACTGGGCCAATTGGATGGTATATGCCAGGATCAGTTCATGGAGATTGGCTACCTGAATGGTGGTCAGGATTCACAATCCTACCTACTTACCTACATGTCTTTTCGCATGTCTGCCCATCCATCCGTCCATCTGTGTCTGTCTGTCTGTCATAGAATTTGTATTCTAACATGTTTCACCAAGGCTATGTTTTGCTGATAAGGGAAGGCAGGAACCATGCAGCTGACCAACCGCCACATGTTTTCTCACTTAAACTCTCTAGACTTCTCTGGCTTTCATCTACACCCCTGCCTCCCATTCTCCTTATTCCCTCGCTCCCCTCCGCCTCCGAAAGAAAAAAACACTTTCTAACCACTTCTAATGGAAAATGCAGCTGTTTGCAAGTTTTCTCTGTGAGAGTGCATGGAGCACTGTACAAGAGGGTGGAGAGAGCGGGGGGGAGAGAAGAGGGTTGAAGGAACATACACAAGGGCACAGACCTGCGGTTGGCCATGGGGTTGTGAGTCATTGACCAGAAACATGACTCTTCTCACATAGAATGGTGGGGTGTATCAACCCAAGATATTGCTGGATACAAAATAATAGTTAAAGAGGTGTGTTGCTATCTACCCAGGGGTACATGAGTTTCAATCAGACAATATATAACACTCCTTATCAGGATTTGTGTCAAAGTAACACAATAGGAGTCAAGTTGCTTGAAGAAAAAGTGAATTGAGTGAAATTAATTTGAGCTAAAAACCCTTTCTTGTGGTGAAATCAGCTGTTAGTCTGGGAATGAATTCTCCCCCCAAGCAGTATTTGCCACAAAAAGTGAGAGAACAAAAACTAAATGTTCTATGTGGTGAATAACAACAGGGTTACATGTTGTTTATCCAAGGCCATACAAGTTCATAACAACACAACCACTGATCTGAAGAACTGTGAACTTGGTGGATATGATCTGGTTATACGGCCTACACAGAAATGAACTGTGTCACCTTCTCTGGTTATAGATCTTAAAAACATTTCATGCCAGATATACAACATAGTTCCCCTCTCTTTCTTTTCTTATCTCAAAAGATACGTTTGAACCACGTTGTGGGTGTCAGAATGATCATTGCAATCATGGCAAAGTGATTAAACTCGGACGTTCTTCTTTGATTGATTGATGCAATATGGCCCACATATGTGCTCTTGCACTCTGGTAATTACAACACTTTGAAAGCCGTGGAATTCGCCTTTTGATGTGAGTCCGTCTGCGCTGACTTTGAAGAGTCCAACTAAAGGCCATCTGGGTTTGAAAAGAAAGATGATCGTCAGGAAAAGAAAGGGAAAAAAGCCACCCAGAGACATTCATGTCTGAAAACGCAGTGCAACAAGTCGTTTGAACAGAGCCAAGAGTTCTCGGCTCTTGACTTCGGAGAGAGCTGTGACGTGTCCAGCATTTACATGACGTAGAGGACCATATGGTGGTTTTTAAGACTCATGGGTAGTTTGAGGCGGCTAGAGGGAGGTTTTCATGTGGGTTATATGGAGCGTGGAGGTTTAAAGGGATCAGTACATGCCGGTATAGTGCATGGTTGGAACATAAGTAGTATGTCTATGTGGAAATGGTAGGGCTGTTTCCCTATAACCACATAAATGTGTGATTTAGTTGTAGTACACAGAAGTCTGGATGAAGCAAGATACCAAGTCAGTTGTACAACTGAATGCATTCAACTGAAATGTGTCTTCCGCATCTAACCCCTCTGAATCAGAGAGGTGCAGGGGGCTGCCTTAATCGACATCCACCGTCAATGGCGCCCAGGGAACAGTGGGTTAACTGCCTTGCTCAGGGGCAGAACGATAGATTTTTACCTTGTCAGCTTGGGGATTTGACGCTCCTACCCACCAGGCTACAGATGAGGGATGTCACTTTATGCCAAGAGTGCGTGTCTTCCCACTTGATTTTAGTAGGGAGTAGGAAGGACATTGATCAAAAGTCTATTAGCAGTACTTTTCAGCCTTTATTGTACAAAGGAACAGCATGCCCAAATGCTTTCAGAACTGAGTGCTGTTGTGGTGTCTGCTAGCTAACCGAGGGGGCATATCAAAGACAATAGTGCTGGGCAATGGAGGGAGGTTGGAAAACAGTTTCATACACACGGGGTACATAACCTAGAATAATTGTAGGATATAACAGTAGGGATGGAAAGGAACAAACAGTACAAGGAAAGGATCTCCTCAGGGAGATAATCAGACAATTCTGCCACCAAACTGTGCATGTTTTCTCCCCAGCTACCTCCTCCATTGTGGACATGATTAGTTTAACTGCAGCGAAGCAAGTTCCACCCACTACCATGGAAAGTAATGCTGTTTTTCTCTGTAGGGAGTAATTTGTCCACCTGCACTTCTGAACACCAGGTTTGGTAACAATTACTGGCCCCAGGAGAGAAAACATTACAGAGTCATTACAATAATGATAGTAATTCAAGCCAGGATTGATGGAGGGCTCTGCCGGCTTTCTCTCTACCTCCGTCCCTCCACCACTCTCTCTCTCTTTCTTTCTCCCTCTTGTCCGTTCACTTTTTCTCTCCCTCCTGTCCACTTTTAATTCCTTTGTCTGTGTTTCACTGTCTCCCAATACTTCTCACTCACTGTGAACAAACATTGGCATCTGAAATAGCACAGGTTAGTCCCACTCAAAAGCTGACTGAGGCCTTTGACTGAAGTGAATTCATCTGATTGCAGAACTGGAATCAAAGCAGGGTATTCACACCACATATTGTATGAATACAATCTGAGAAAAGCCTGAGGGATCAAATGTTATTTTTACATGTGCATTGAGTTTTCCAGCAGGGGGCACAAGGCAGCAGAGACAGAGAGCTGCTGGACTCATTCTGCCTTCACCACGACCATCTTTTATAATAATCTTATTTATGTTTCAGAAAGCTAGCAGTGCCAGGACATTATCTAACACACTGATGGAGCCACCACAGTGCTTGCTGCCGCTGCTTTTCCCCCCTTCGCTGGTCTGGAAAACATTAGAAAGTCTTTGTTATGAAAAGCGTGTGATGCTCACCAAAATGAACTGCACGTTTGAGCTCTCATGCCTCAGTCTTCATGTTGTAGAGAGAGTCTTGAGGAAGAAAAATAAAAAAATCTCTATTTCCATTTGGATCGTACTAAATTGATGTGGGGAGGAGGGGGTAATGTATACAAGACTTTGGCACCATACCCAGAAAGTCAACCTATGGAGAGGAGGGTTGTGTAACTTAATAAACATTTATTGTAATATTCTTCTGGGTGGGCTTGGAGATGTACATCTCAGAAGATGTCTCCAGGGGCTTAACTGTACTTATCCTTCATTTTGGGTGAGAGAGAGCCATCAGCTACAAAAAGACCCTGGCTAAGGTAGACCGATCCATCAACGGAGAGCCCCTCTGGACAAATCCACCTGATATGGAAACTCTTCATCTATCAACTGGAGTTGGTGTTATGTCTTAAAACAGAACCAACAGACTGCTAGCCAAATGGCACACTATTCCCAATTTAGTGCACTACGTTTGACCAGGATCCATAGCACTCTGCTCCCAGGGCCCTTGGGGCACTGGTGAAAGTAGTGCACTACTTAGGGAATAGGGTGCCATTTGGAATGTACAAATCTGGGCTGGGAAAGTGGGAAATCCCCCTCTCTCTGTCTCCACTGTGGGCCTTGTTGCTACTCAAGTCCAGTGTCATAATTCAGTGCTATAACCCAAAACCAAACAATAAATATTAGACAGTTTAGTTGTTTTAAAAGCAGCCGTGTTTCTACAACAGTGCATGCCTGAACATGTTCGCTTTATGGCGATGTGGAGGCTTTTTCTATTGTCAACCACCAGCCTCAAAACATACTGTAGCCTACTATACACAACCCAAATGAGGTTTCACACACAGGCTCTTACATAACTTCATTGCAAGTTCTCCAACAGCACAGATCTGTCTGTATTTTTACATATAATATTTTATCAGTTCAATAGTCTTCAGGCACATGGTATATGTCAAGTGTGTACATTTTCAGATTGACTGCACATATTATGATTAGCCTGGAAAACACACAAGTTATGTGTTTCAATTGGCTTTTTTGATGGCAGCAGTGCATCAGGGCTCCCCAGACAGCACCAGCAGAGCACGAGGCAAACAAATACACCATGGAGCCAAGAGTGGATTCTTTGCATGTGAAGGGATCGAACAGATTGTTTCCATTAATCACTGGCAAAACCCAGAAAAACACAATAATTGCCTTAACATACCAGCCAAGACTTGAAATCAACATATCTGCAGCGCTCTCTGATGCTCCACAGAGAAACTCTTGGAGCTGAGTACTTATAATACTGTATATGGGAATATAGAAGTACTCCCTATAATGAAAAGTCTCCGGCACATTCAGGTAATCTCCATAGCACAGTACTGGCTAGCTATCTTCCCCACACTGGATGTAGCCATATTACTCCCCAATGTCATTCCTGGTCCACCTTCTGTTTGGCCAAGTCATTTGGAGTATTCTAAAACAGCAGCCATTTGGTGGCTTTGTCTCTCAGTAAACAGTAGATTGGTTACCGTGGTAGAAGACCAACCCAAACACCCCCGCTACTCTAAACCTCTTCCCCTGTTTGTTTTCTGTCATCAGATCTGGTTTCTACGTAGAGCACTTTAAATCAATGAATGAGTCATTTTGGGGGTGAGGGGTCGATGTCTGTGTGCCCTCCTCCTGCCTTCCTCCCTCTTCCTCCCCCTCATCCCTCTTCTCATTCAGGTGTTGTTTGAGCTGATGACAGGGGGCTTGGCTTCACATTACAGGCCTTTGGTGTTCGCTTGCTCATAGTAAACAAAAGGGCCTATTCCATCCATTTATGGAGGAGCATCACTCACACCTTTTCAAAGCACATCCATTGACTTGTCCCAGGCCATCCATTGCAGTGCCGTAGGTAGACTCCCAATGGTGGAATTGAAGATATGTCATGTCATCGTTTGACAAGGACTCATCTGCACCTCAGTTCCAGGACAGCATCTTCAATGTCTTTAAAGGATAGCTATCTTTATTTAAGAAATTAAGCAAATAAGTGAAAGACCCTTGAGGTCAGGTCTTTGCCCATTTTTGTGTGTGGTTTGAGTGTGTGTGCGTATGGTGAGGTTCTCCTGAGTTGTTGTGTCAGCATGTTTGACCCTGGAGTGTCTGAAGTGGCGGTGCTCCAACAGGTCAAGGGTCAGATCAGTCAATACCTGGTGTGGGAGTGTCACCATCGCCTACATGATCAGACACTGTGTGGCACCCTGAGTTTTGCTCCATTTCACCTGTCAGTTACTCCAAGGATGTATGACTTAATAACCCCCTCTCAACCTCTCTTTGAGCAAATCTTCTATTTGCATTGATCTACGATACCATCTCAATTTCGAGCATGTGCCTCAAGTTAGCATTAATCTTTAGGTTTCTTGTAATTGTAAATAAATTCTGAAATTCTTGAATCGGACAATTAGCATGGCACTTCAACAACGCAAACTCAGACGCATTATTCGCTTCACTATGGAAAGATTGGGGGGGGGGGTATCTTACATGGAATAGCCTTGGGGTCAAGCCAATCAGGCCCTTCTCAAGAGTGAATGACCCTCTCTCCATCGTCAAGCGTGCAAGGCAGATCCCCTTATAGATAAGAGAATTGGCCCTCTGGCCAGTCACACATTTTTAAGGGGGGGTACTAGCCACATGATCTTAGAAGTTTCATGTGGCTGGTGAAAGCACCACAAAAAGGCAATATTCATGCCTAAACTTTGCTATTTTCTACAGCTTTAATACGGAACATTGTAATACTGAATATATTGTTTTAATATGAAGTTGTAATAAGAAGGCGGTGGAAGAACTATCAGTGCCAAGGGGCATCTTCTATCTACAGAGAGCATGGGGCACCCTTGATTGATTGATATTTGTGGCAGTGCCCTCCAAGGTCCTTCACTAAGTGAAGTTAGCCATGAAATGTGGGTTTGTGTCAATGACCGATAATGTCATAGTTGCCAGGTCAAAGAGTTTAACTCATGACACAATCTACCAGGCTTGACAAATAGCATGATGTAGCTGTAAAAGACGTTATGTTCTCACCTGCCTTGCTAAGACTGTCATTGCCATCATCGTGGCATCACGGAATCGTGGCTGAATGATGAATGATGACATGGATATTCAGTTAGCAGGATAAACGCTGCACCGGCAAGATAGAACAGCACACTCCGGTAAGACGAGGGGAGGGCGGTCTGTGCATATTTGTAAACAACAGCTGGTGCACAAAATCTAAGGAAGTCTCTAGACTTTGCTCGCCTGAAGTAGAGTATCTTGTGATAAATTACAGACCACACAACTTGCCTAGAGAGTGTTCAGCTATACTTTTCGTGGCTGTTTATTTACCATCACAGACTGGCACTAAGACCGCACTCAGTCAACTGTATAAGGAAATAAGCAAACAGGAAACCGCTCACCTAGAGGCAGCGCTCCTAGAGACCGGAGACTTTAATGCAGGGAAACTTAAATCAGTTCTACCTAATTTATATCAACATGTTAATAACCTGTTGAATCTAGGGTCACTATTTTCATTTTTGGAAAAATAACGTTCCCAAAGTAAACGGGCTATTGTGTCAGAACAAGATGCTAGAATATGCATATAATTGACAGCTTAGGATAGAAAACACTCTAAAGTTTCCAAAACTGTAAAAATATTGTCTGTGAGTATAACAGAACTGATATTGCAGGCGAAAGCCTGAGAAAAATCCAATCAGGAAGTGACTCATGTTTTGAAAGCTCTGCGTTCCGATGCATCCCTATTGAGCAGGGAATGGGCTATCAACCAGATTCCCTTTTCTACTTATTCCCCAAGGTGTCTACAGCATTTTGACATAGTTTCACGCCTTTATGTTGAAGAATTTTTGAAAAACACCTTGAGGATTGATTATAAACAACATTTGCCTTGTTTCTGTTGATATTATGGAGCTAATTTGGAATATTTTTTCGGCGTTGTCGTGACCGCAATTTCCAGTCGAATTCTCAGCCAAACTAACGGAGTTATTTCGGCTACAAAAATAATATTTTTGGAAAAAAGAAACATTTGCTATCTAACCGAGAGTCTCGTGAGTGAAAACATCCGAAGCTCATCAAAGGTAAACAATTTAATTTGATTGCTTTTCTGATTTTCGTGACCAGGTTGCCTGCTGCTAGCTAGGCATAATGCTATGCCAGGCTATCAATAAACTTACACAAATGTCTTGTCTTGTCTTGCTTTGGCTGTAAAGCATAATTTCAAAATCTGAGATGACAGGGTGATAAACAAAAGGCTAAGCTGTGTTTCACTATATTTCATGAATATGAATATTTTCTACAAAATATATTTTTGTCCGTTTTTTGTCTGTTGCGTTATGCTAATTACTGTAGTTGATGACAACGCTCCCGGATCCGGGATGGGTAGTTACAAAAATTAAATGTGCAACCAGAGAGAAAACATTTCTAGATCACCTGTACTCCACACACAGAGACACGTACAAAGCTCTCCCTCGCCCTCCATTTGGTAAATCCGACCACAATTCTATCCTCCTGATTTCTGTTTACAAGCAAAAATTTAAGCAGGAAGCACCAGTGAAGTGAGGAAGTGAGGAAGTGATCAGATGAAGCAGATGCTAAACTACAGGACTGTTTTGCTATCACAGACTAGAACATGTTCCAGTATTCTTCCGATGGCATTGAGAAGTACACTACATCAGTCACTGGCTTTGTCAATAAGTGCATCGAGGACGTCGTCCCCACAGTGACTGTACGTACATACCCCAACCAGAAGTCATGGATTACAGGCAACATTCGCACTGAGCTAAAGGGTAGAGCTGCCTCTTAAATGATGCGGGGCTCTAACCCGGAAGCTTATAAGAAATCCTGCTATGCCCTACGACAAACCATCAAACAGGCAAAGTATCAATACAGGGCTAAGTTTGAATCATACTACATCGGCTCCGAGGCTCGTCTTATGTGGCAGGGCTTGCAAACTATTCCAGACTACAAAGCGAAGCATAGCCGCGAGCTTCCCAGTGACACGAGCCTACCAGACAAGCTAAATCACTTCTATGCTCGCTTCGAGGCAAGCAACATCGAGGCATGTATGAGAGCATCAGCTGTTCCGGACGACTGCGGGATCACGCTCTCCGTAGCCGACGTGAGTAAGACCTTTAAACAGATCAACATTCACATGGCCGCTGGGCCTGACGGATTAACAGGACGTGTGCGCCGGGCATGTGCTGACCAACTGGCAGGTGTCTTCACTGACATCTTCAACATGTCCCTAAATGAGTCTGTAATACCAACATGTTTCAAGCAGACCACCATAGTCCCTGTGCCCAAGAACACGAAGGCAACCTGCCTAAATGACTACAGACCCGTAGCACTCACATCCGTAGCAATGAAGTGTTTTGAAAGGCTAGTAAGGGCTCACATCAACACCATTATCCCAGAAACCCTAGACCCACTCCAATTTGCATACCGCCCAAACAGATCCACAGATGATGCAATCTCTATTGCACTCCACACTGCCCTTTCCCACCCGGACAAAAGGAACACCTATGTGAGAATGCTATTCATTGACTACAGCTCAGCATTCAACACCATAGCCCTAAAAATTGTCAGACTCCAGCCACCCCAGTCATAGACTGTTCTCTCTACTACCGCATGGCAAGCGGTACCGGAGTCTAGGACAAAAAGTCTTCTCAACAGATTTTACCTGCAAGCCATAAGATTCCTGAACAGGTAATCAAATTGCTACCCAGACTCTTTGCATTGTGTGCCCCCACCCCAACCCCTCTTTTACGCTGCTGTTATTCTCAATTTATCATATATGCATAGTCACTTTAACTATACATTCATGTACATACTACCTCAATTGGCCCGACCAACCAGTGCAACCGCACATTGGCTAACTGGGCTATCTGCATTGTGTTCCGCCACCCACTACCCGCCAACCCCTCTTTTACGCTACTGCTACTCACTGTTTATCATATATGCATAGTCACTTTAACCATATCTCCATGTACATACTACCTCAATCAGCCCGACTAACCGGTGCCTGTATGTAGCCTCGCTACTGTATTTAGCCTCGCTACTGTTTTTTTCGCTGTCCTTTTACTGTTGTTTTATTTCTCTACCTACCTATTGTTCACCTAATACCTTTTTTGCACTGTTGGTTAAACCCTGTAAGTAAGCATTTCACTGTAAGGTCTACACCTGTTCTATTCAGTGCACGTGACAAATAAACTTTGATTTGATTTGAATAATGGTTCATTTTCTGCTCGGGTATTGCCACACTGAAATCTGTTGATTATGCTGAAATTAAACCTGTAAATACAAAAAGGTAAATACATTTTTTCTGGTTGTAGTTTGTAAGTTTGACTTATTCTTCCTTTAAATCTACAAACACCTGTCCCCCTCTCCATCTTACAATATGAGTTTCTTCACAACAAAATTACTTTTAACAAGAATTTTAACACAGAATTTCCATTTTTCACACAGTTTATTTTAAGGCTTCAAGAGGGATCAGACGAGCACAAACAAATGAATATGATAATGATAGCCTGCCAATTACAGTGCCCACTATGCACAAAGAGCATTGTTTGCTCCCTGCAGTGGCTCTTTGCATACAGTGAAAGAATGCAAAGAGGCTGGAACGTCGATTGTGTTGACAGAACGAGCAGAAACCACCTGGACTTAAATTAAACAGGCAAGGTCACCTTTCTTTAAAAAAAATATATATATATATATATATATATATATATATATATATATATATATATATATATCTCCGCTCACAAAAGATGCCCCGAAGACATACACTTAACCAGTCTGGGTTTATCCAGGGCTATAATTTCAGTCAGGCTAAACACAGACAACATTTAGCTCTTTATTGGCCATTTGTTAAGGGATTATTTCTGGAGTGTTTGACACCACCAATATTGTAACACTATGTTTAGATCCATTAGCTACTGTTATTTAATTGATACACTAACTGTTCTATTCTTGTTTTTACTATGATAATGACTATCCCTTTCCAGCAAAACAAAGTAACGAATCCTTATTTTGTTAATCAAGGGGAATATGCCATGGAATTAATATAACTGTTCTCTCTGACAACACAAACAAATTGACTGAATACGTACTACTTCTGAAACAAGAAAGGACTCCTTGCAGTCAGCCTTTAAAGCAGCTGTAAACCAAAACAAAAACCTTAATAAGGTCTGAGGTAACCCTGTTTCAGGCGAGACTGATGGTCTCTAGTGGGTTGCTGTCACCATCACCTCCATAAATCCTGACACTTAGCCTCTCGTCGCTGTACTCCCCCATTCTTCTCTCACCCCTATCCCTCACTACACTACTCCCCCAGTCCACTACACTCAGAGCAAAATGTCACAAACCCCTATTACAAGGTCAGGAAATGGAGAATGAAAGGGGGCACACCACTATGAGTTAGTTAGACTATATTTCACCTGCAGGGTTTGTGTCAACTAGAATGGGGGCATGTAACTGTACACTAAAGCACAGAAAGGTTAAACAATGATGAATAAGACACATCTTGCTTTAATTGATGGGGAGAACTGGAATGAAAATCCATATAGAGTTTGAAGGTCTGAAGAAAATATTTTTTTCCTGTATCTTAGTCTAATTAACAGTAGATTAGTTGGCTAGACAGTACAGTGGTAGTCACTATTCTTGTATTTGTGTCAAAATAGCAAGATATCTCCTCCCCTGGTTATAAACATAAAATCCTCTGGGACCCTGTCCTAATCCACCATTATCAGTGTGAAATGCAATGGGATGGGAGTAGACTGTAGTGTGGCTTTGAGGCTATGGTGAGAGAGCATCTTTTTCGAAGCTGTCAAGGGACTGATTCATGGCCTTGGCCGTCGCCTCAGGCATTAATGCTTTTTTTATGGGGTGGGGATATTAGCTAACACCATCCGTGGAGGCTTAGGCAGTCTGGCTGGTTCAGCCGCCATCATTTTGTGTGGAATTAGTCACAGTATAGACTGCATTGGAGACAAGGGAGTTTAAGATCGTAGCCTCCATTGTGAAAATAAACTAGTGTGAGAGAATGAGAAAGCCGGCTGTGGGCGTTGTTTCCTTCCTTTATGGTTCCTTCAGGTTTTCACCTGTGCTGACATGGTTGGGAGTTTACAATTGTCCCGAAAGATTTACAAGCAACCTGGCAGAAATTCCAGACTTTTTTCTTCAAATAGTTTTTACGGGAAGGGTGGGGTGGGGGGCTTAGTTATTGTGGAACATTTGTCAGACATCCAGTTGCCTATGCAAGGCCAACTAGTGATTTATTACAACATCTGCAAGATGAAAAATGCTTCTATCTGCTTTTAATCATATGAGCCCCTATGGTTCGATGGGAGAGCCAAATGAGAGCTTTTTAGTGGCGGAGAGGGTGGGATTCACTGATGGTTAACTTAAAGAGACGTTCCGGAACTTTGGCGACTATGTAAGTATATTTTAAACCTCCCAATTTGGGCTTGATTTGTCAATTTTTTGTTCATACATGCATAATCTATGAGCATTATTACTGTCTTACAGTGGCGCGTCCTTCAGGGCAGGTGGGGCAAAAACAAAAAATAATAATTGAGTTAATAAAACCGCATACAAACATGGTCTCAGCAACTTTCTGTGCCAGCGGAAAATACAGAGCATAGGGGTTGGTAATATTCATTAGTTGCACCGTGATTGGCTCAGTGTTCTGTCACTCATGGGGACACTACATCACCGCAAAATCTACGGGTAGAGCTTGAAATTCAAGCCCTTTGGGTGCTGCCAGAAACTTACATTAGAAGTGCCCATCCAAGAAGCCTCAAGGACATTGGCCACAGATAAAATGACGTCAAATCAAGTTATATCTACCTTAGCTTTGATTGGACTGAGCATGTCAACATCATACTTTCAAAATCTTAGCTAGCAAGCTACACAAGCAGTCATCATCATGCATCAAGTCAGCAATCTACTGGCAAATCCTTTTCAATCCTTGTCATATGAAGAGAAATTATAGATAAAACGTATCGGTTCTCATCGGCCATTGGACATAAACATTACACAACAAGTTGGAAATCGCAAATTCAACAATGAGTGCCACTGCAGCCCCGGGTTCGATCCCAGCTTGTGTCACAACCGGCCGTGACCGGCAGACCCATGGGACGGCCAGGATGTCCTTGTCTCATCATGCTCTAGCGACTCCTTGTGGCAGGCCGGTCGGTCGACTTTGGTCGTCAGTTCGACAGTGTTTCCTCCGACACATTTGTGCGGCTGGCACGGGTTAAGCGAGCAGTGTGTCAAGAAGCAGTACGGCTTGGCTCTCGGCCTTCTCCGAGTCCATAAGGGAGTTGCAGTGATGAGACAAAATCGTAACTACCAATTGGATATCACGAAAAAGGGGGTTACGCCATGAGCCATAAAAGTTTGAATACATTGGCTGTCAATCAAGCATGACTTCTGCCATGTTCAAAACAACTGTAAACTCAGATCTAGGAAATCTCAGATTTCAGTGAGTTCAAAATACGGAAAATAATGTTGAACGGTCATCCATCTCTGAATTCCAAGTCGGGATTTCAGGCCTCTTTCTAGAGCCCACAAGAAGGAACGTCGTGCCACCTTCCTGTTCAAGTGAGCACAGCACAACAAGGTGAGTGCAAAAATGTATTGTATGCTGCTGCATAATTGATCAAATCAAATTGTATTTGTCATATGCGCCAAATACAACAGGTGTACCTTACCGTGAAATGCTTACTTACTGTGAAATGCTTAACCAACAATGCAGTTTTAGGAAAATATAGTTAAGAAAATATTTACTAAATAAACTAAAGTTAAAAAAATGCAATAAAAACAGTTACACAATAACATAACAATAACATAACAATAACTCGGGGGAACCGAGTTAATGTGCGGCTTTCAGGTTAGTCGAGATCATTTGTACATGTAGGTAGGAGTAAAGTGACTATGCATAGATAATAAACAGCGAGTAGCAGCAGTGTAAAAACAAAGGGGGGTTTTGGACCTAGTCTTAGTGCCCCGGTACCGCTTGCAGTGCAGTAGCAAAGAGAACAGTCAAAGTCTTTGGTCAGGAGGTATCTCTCACTGGCCACTACTCCAGTGTTACCAGTCAACTCTCAAGACGCTACAGCTAGCTCCCCGCTTGTGGAAGATCCAAACATTTTATAATGCTGTTAATGACAATCAGACAAAACCAAGAACGTCCTTTAGGCAAAACCAGCAGTGGGTTTGAGTTACTTGAGAAGGGTAAACTGTGACAGCATGAACAAACTTGCAAACAAACTCAAATTTGCATTGGTTTGGGGGTGGTACTGTTGTTTAGAAATGACATGATGCGTGGAAGAAGCAAGCGCTCACCATTTTGTTTTCCCCCAGAAGTTGCATCAACCAAAAAGTTGTGAACTAGTCTGGAAGGGCTTGAAAGAATATCCACAAGAAAGAATCTCCACTGACCAGTGAATGTAAGTCTCACCATGTTCAGAAGCAGATAAAGGAAAACATGTTTTTTAAGAGAATCATTATGAATAATTCTAATTATTCATGTCAGTGAATAAACATGATTTTCTCTATGCACGGTCTGAAAACTTCTCACAGACGGAGTTTGAAAGCAGAATATTGGGATGTGGAGGTAGGTAGTAAGAGTTAGACTCCATTCCCCCAGCAGATTTTCTGAACTTCACAACAAAAGAATACAATTTCAGCGAGCCGCCCGTGGCCATTTAATATCATAAACATCTGTATCCATGTCGCCACATCTGGCAACAATGAAGACAAATTAGATACGAATTTCAGAGTGTCTGGCAATGAGATAAGGCTCTGGCATGCTAATTCACAGGGTTGGGGAGTCCAATGCTGGCCTAAGGAACTGATTCAAGATCAGTGTTTGATTGCTGGTGTGGGTCAATGTGTGGTGCTCAGAAGCTGATCCAGGACCAGGGGTTGGGGGGGGGGGGTGACACTCACTAACCCCTACTGTCAGTCATTTGTAGTCTGAGGAATAGTCGACTTCCTGTCTCGTTTCTCTGGAGCCGAAATCAAAGAGGGGAAATTATTCTGTAATCTGGCCAGTGTTTTCTTTTTTCCCCCGGCTGGAAACGTGAAGGTTCTCGCTGGCTGCAGTCTCTGCAGGAGTTTACTGGCTCTAAATCATTTCTTTTTTTCTCTCAAGTAAACCTTTTAAACCCCCCTCAGCCCCTTGTTATGGCACAAATTGTTTCTCGATTGCAGTTGTTTTCGAAAACTTTGCCAGAGGAATAAATAAACCATTTTGGCCTCACCCAAATGTGTGGAGGTAAATTACATCCACACAGGTAATTGCTACAGGCATAGTAGTTTGGTGTGTAGTTATAGTAATACATAGTAATGCAAAACTATGTTTTCTAGTGAGAAGTCTCATCTGAACAACATTGTGGGGAAATCAGCAAGGTATAATCTTAACCTAAAGAAACCCTTGGTGAGAGTTAATGAACTATGATTTTTTTATTTACATGGGCAGCTAACTAACTCAGTAATGGGAACAACATATACATTTCCTAGATCATTGAAAAAGACACGAGTGGAAGTTTGGTTTTACTGACTAATAACATGAACTTCAGCATTCTTTGTGTTCATCAAACATCAATCATCTAGCCATGAATTCACTACACTGTTTAAATTCAGGAAGGTTTGAAGTGAATGCTTGCAGGCTTTGGTAATTCTCCAAGTTGATCAAACATCACATCTTTCTGCACCACCTCATCTGTATCGGGTCATTTTTGTTAGACCCCACAAGGTTCTCTAAACCAATGGGAGGCCTTGGGTTTGAGGACTAGCTTCAGCAGCTGTCTTCCAGGTGTTTAAATGTGTGTGGTTCTGGTTCCACCATCTTGTGCTTAGCCCAAGTTTCTCAAAGAGCTGGCAAGACTTCCAACAGATTGTTTCATTCCTTCACACTGGGGTGAATGTATATTCCCCAATAAGCACTCAGTGAATAACAAGGTGTGTCGCTGAGGCTCAAGGACATGGATGGGTTTTCAAACAAACCACTCTGAATATGATTCCATCAAACAAAAGGTTTAAACAAAACATTTGAATACATCTAGAAAATGTGTTATAACTCAATGAGGTCTTTATAAGCTCTTGTAATATATTCCACATTGGAAGATTGGCAGATGAAGTGGACGGCTGAACTGAATCCCCTTAGTAAGGCGTCTTTCTATAAGCCCACCTCAAAATACTGGCACCACCATCCCCTCTCAGTGAATCATCCATTTTATACACACATCTCCAATGTGGCAGTGAGAGAGCCCGCAAGACAATTTCCAAGGGCAAGTTTCAACAGCTAGCGGACAAGCACACCTTTTTCCTCCATGTTGAAAAGGAGAGGCCTGAAAAAACAAACCCAAGATGTGAAAAAGCCAGAAGGGGACAGGCTTGAGGAGTGACTCATCTGGTGAAAAGCTTCCATGTGCTGAATACAGCAAGAGCAGCAACCCCCACCCTCCTTCCCAGAGACGAAGGCCCAAAGAGGGGGAGAGGGGAGCCCTGTGACTGGCTGGTTGGGAGAGAGCAGGACCAGACCAGACGGCCAGCTCCAACAGTTCCAGAGACCTCATGTGACTGTTCCTTTCCTTGACATGTCTTCACTAATTTAGCCTTCCATCGATTGTCTCCAGGGTACTGAGTCTACACTGAGCCAAAGACTGAAGAAGCTAGCCCTGAACTTCCCACACACACAGACAAATGCCAAACGTATACACACACACACACTTTCTCAGCATACACTTGTTGGATTCTATTTGGGCAGCATGGTGGGGGGCCTCATGGCAGGCGCAAGCCGTCCTTGGCGGTCTGTGGTTCTGCTCGGAAAAGCCACGCGCTATGTCAAACCCCCCCTTCTCATCCCCGGCTTCAGCAATACTCTCTTCTACCTCGATTCTCTTCGTCCTCCATTACAGAACAGTGGTGTCTGTGCATGGTACAGCCATTTAAAGATAGGAAGGAGTCGCAGTACTTTTAATGTACGTAGCAGCACATGTTATGGTGTTTTATTATGTATAGGTATGTGCAAAGGGGTGCTTAACTCAAAGCAAAACAAAAGCTAGAATAACTGAACTGGCATGGTCGGTCGCACAACACAAAATACTCATTTACAGGAAAAAGGACAGCAAAAATAATGGATTCTATTTTTACACTTAATTTACAAAATATAATAAACTTTGTATAAAAAAGTATATACATTCAATATCTATCTTCAATTGAAGATGTTTCCCATTTTTCTTAAAAAAAGAACAGTCCTCGCTGTTAATATCTCCTCATATAATTTTTCAGCCTTTTGTAGGCACAATGCATTGTCCTTTTACATTCAAGCGTTGCACATTTGCAGTGTCCATCATTAAGAAAGTGTCCATCATTGAGAAAGTGTCCATTCACTGAGGTAGTATTTTGTTTTGGTCATCCTCATTGTGAAGAAAAACTCAAAGAAATGTCAGTTTGTTTGAATGCACATATCCAGTTATGTGCTCACTCGACCTTGCTGACTAGTAGCAGTCCTGTGGAGATCATATGGTTTCTCATAGATATTATTGCCGCTCTTTTCCGATTCCGATTTAGAATTCTTTGACTGGACGCTGTTCTTGTCTTCCTCGCGTTCCGAGTCTGTGTCCAGGGCTGCGTAGGGATTCTCGTGTAGCATCATGCTGTTGTGCAGGGCCAGTGGCGGTGGTCCAAATCCGGGGTATAATTCCTGTTGAGGCCTCCATGGGGCTTTCCCAAACGTTCCTGCGAGAGAGAAGGATGGAGGGAGATACAGGGTAAGGCCTGAGACATTCACATGTTGTGCTAGTTGTCAAGAAAATTAATATTCAATAAATCACTTAGTAATTGAGTGAATTTATTTTCTGAGTGGACTTAAAATGTGCTTGACTTGACCCAAATCCATACGGAGAAATTTCCTCAGACGTACCCATGAATGTGTTGGAGGAGGAGAGCCTCGTCTCCCGAGGTCGGCCGTACTCACTTCCATCTCCCTCGTCCATGGAGAGGGGGCCTTCGCCCTGTAGGTGGGGTGGCCCGTGGAAGCTGCTGCCGTTGGGCATCTGCATCAGCACACTGGGGCTCCCGTGGTCAAATGGGTCCTGGAGGGCCCCGCCACATGGATAGTAGTTCCTCCTCTTGGAGCTGGTCAGGCTGCCACTGTAGGAATCTATGCAGATGGGCCGCTGGTCCATAGCACAGCCTGTACGGAGGGGGGAAGAAGTTACAGTGAGCCATGGTAAATCAGATCAGTATGACAGCAACACATTATTGTTATTGTTTCATTTAGGGAAAAATACTTATAATGCTACAATTTAAAAATATATATATCTATCTGTTGCACCAACCTGTGAAAGACTCTGAGGATTCTTCGGTGTACATGTTGCCTCTCCTGAGGAGAGAGCTGATGGGTCCTTGGTAATGGCAGAGCAGGGGATCTATGGCCGCCTCCATGTCCGCTTCACTTCCCGTGTCCAGCTGACACAGACCTGTACGAGTCACATGACATATTAGTAACGCATTGGTACTTGCCTCAAATGACTTACACTATTCCAATATGTATTCAGGTGAAACAATACATATAGAAAAATGCTCAGAATACAGTTGACTGATCTAATGCACATATTCATGACATAAAAGTCCCCATGCATTTCCAATGAAAGAGCTGCTCTCCTACCATTCATGTCTTTAGGCTGCATGTAGAATCCACTCATGGAGGAAGCCATGAACTGGTGGTTGCCACTGCCACTCTCTGAGGGGACATAGCCATCTTGTCTGTCGGCCAGCGTGCCCTGAGAGGATAGGTAGCTGGGGATGTCTGCAGGCAGGTTGGTCTCGTCTGCAGGGAAAACACCAGGGAGGGAAAAGTCTCAGAAATGTTTCCATAGAGAAATACAATGCCCAATAATAATCTGTTCAAGGCAATGGTCTGTCACTGATTCATTTCAAAGCATTCGTAAAAGGTGTGGTTTTAACAACATGCCAGCCAAAGTATGTGGAGCTGGAGCCCAAAACTCAAGCTCCCCAAAAAATTGTATTTTCTGTTTGAAGGAGGAGGCAACATGGGCATGCAAGTACTGAACTCTTCAAAACCAGTTCCGTGCTGACAAAATAAAATGGCACCCTCTCTTCACCTGTGTTGGTGACGCTGCAGTCCTCGTTGCGCCGACGCGTATGGTAGATGATGACCACCCAGACCAGCGAGGTGCCCACCACGCAGCACACCACCGCGATGATGACGATGCCCACCGTGGTCCAGCCGTCCTCGTCGGAGCCTACGCCTCCCGAGGCGCCCACCCCCACGTCACAGTTGGGGTTGGGCAGTACGGCTAGGCGCACGTTGCCCCGCTGGGTGCCCAGCGTGTTGGACATCTCGCACGTGTACATCCCGGCGTCGTCCTCCGCTGCATCTACGATTATGAGCAGCTGGTTGCCGGCGGCGAAAAAGTGGCGCTCTGTGACCACAAGGGGGCTGTCGTCTTTGGTCCAGTTGAGCCTGGGGGAAGGGCTGCCGCCGGCGATACACTGAAGGACCGCAGTCTCCCCTTTGGCCACGGTGCGGTCCATGAGAGGGCGCAGGAAGGAGGGCGTTTCTGGAGGAGAATGGGGTAAGGGGGAATGTTAGTTGTCTTACAGTCCCAAAACGCCTGATTTATATGTCATTTTTGGGTGGGGAAAACTTATGGAATACCATGAAATTAAATTGATCTGTGACAAAATGAAGAGGCACACACAGACAAATGCAAAGTTCTTTGACAGCAGGTGAAAATAGAAAGAACCATTCTCACCTAGCACAGTTAGCGTAGCGTTAGCTGATATGGCTCCGGCGGTATTCTGGGCGGTGCAGCTGTACAACCCGATGTCCTCTGTCTTCACATCCACGATGAAGAACACATCGTCCTCAGGCATCACGTGCATACGACGCTCCCGGGCGGCGGGGAAGTCTGTGCCCCCGTCTTTCTGCCAGGCGATCTGTGGAGACGGGTGACCCACGGCGGCACACTCCAGTCTGGCCGTGGCACCAGCCCGGATACTCAGGTCCATGGGCATCTTGGTGAAGGACGGAAGCACTGGCGGGACAAAAGGGATGGAAATGTTATTTGACATCTAACTGCACCACCACTTCAAGAGCAACATGATAGTTACAAGGTTTTGCAATGTCAGTCATAATGAGATTCCTTATATGTTCTTAGGGCACTCCAAGATGATACAAGTGTACTTGTGCACTGGTTCGTCATAGTTTATCATGCTGAGAGTTATACTAAGAAAGACAAAACTCTTGAAATAACCAGTGTAAGGGAATTCCGCCCTTTGTGCACACAAGTGACCCCAGGAAACTTTGATCAGAGGTTAGTTGGTTTTCGTTTAATAATGATTGCAATCTGGAGTATTCACCCCCCTACTGAGGATCACCCCGCCCAGGGTGATGTCCCTTAACTTTAATACCATATAAGCTCATAATTAATAGTTGCTAATACAAAGATGTCTCTGCTAGGAGGAGTTCAGCTTATTGTAATTTGCAGTTAGTTTCCCAATCCTTCTTCCTCCTATTGCTATCATGTGCTCGCAGAAGTAAGACTGGAACATAGTATCAACAGGAACTGAAAGTATAGTTTCAACACACATGAGGCAGCGCACAATTGGCTCAGCGTCGTGAGGGTTTGGCCGGCCGGGATGGCCTTGGTCCCATTGCGCTCTAGCGACTCCTTGTGGCAGGCCTGGCACATGCACGCTGAGTTCGGTTGCCAGCTGTACGGCGTTTCCTCCGACACATTGGTGCGGCCGAGTCCGACTTTTGCACAGTTGACCTCTTCATGCACTTACAAAGTCTACCACTGATTCTCAATCTCAAGCAAAACATGAATCATTGTACTTTTGTAATTACAGGTGTTCCTATAATCTACAGATATTATACAATTCCTTTCACTAGTCAAATCAATACCAGTAGGATATTTAACTTACTGTTGACAGTGAGCTTGGCCTTGGTGGAGTAGGAGGAACCAAAGTGGTTTGAGATGACACACTGGTACTTCCCCTCGTTGGTGAACTCTACACTGCGTAGCTGCAGTGTGGTGGTGTACTCTGTAACCTCTGTTTCACGGCCTTGGCCTCCCCCCTGGGCTCTGAGGTGTGCCTGGTTGTGGATTTCAGCGTCATTCAGGACCTCATTGTCCTTCTTCCAGGCAAAGGTCATGGGTGAGTCGCTGGAGCTGGCTGCCGAGCACACGAAGGTGACGTTGGTGCTTTTGATGGCCGACTGGGTCTCAGGTTGCACCGTGATCTGAGGATTAGGGAAGTCGTCTGGTTGGAAGACAAGAGAGGAAAAACATTAGTTTCCATTTGATGTGAATGGGGCTAACTCAAACTGACATTCATTTTGGGGCTAACCAGTTTTTGTTAAAACCGTGATGGTCCACAAACAGCTTAAATATGGAAATTATACTATTTTATGCACCAAGAGAAATGAGAAATGTTGAAAGCTCCGAAGGCAAAGCACCTCAGCTCTAATAGTAGTCATTACTTAAAGAAACTGATCCCAGAAATTCCTCAACAATGATTTATTTTCTCCCTGCTCTCTCTGACTCCACCCGGCCAAGCTGTTAACTCACTGAGTTTCCACATGGTTCCATTACTACGCTGGCTCCATCAGAGTGTCCATGAGTTGAAGGAAAATATGGAACAATCTGGGTCAGTTCATAAAATGGAAAACCTGTCACGGCTAAATGGCTGTTTTTAACTAGGGCTACATTAAGAGGCTTTGTGTGTGTGTGTGTCAGTCACACTCACCACACACAAAGTCCTCCTGTCTGACGGTGAACACGCTCTTGCCCTTCAGCATCAGGGGATGGGCACAGCTGGCGTTCACGTAGGGCAGGAAGGCCTGCTCCGCCACCCACAGAGGAAACCACTTGAGCTGGCAGTCACACAGCAGGCTGGATGTGTTCAGGTGCCTGGGAGGGAGAAGGTACTGCATTAGAGCCAGGAATCACAAGAGAGACCCAGCACAAAGATTATCCATAATACTTGAGCAAATGTATAGTTGTTCCATTTGAAGATAATCACTTTTATGAATATAGGTGCTTTTGAAGTAATCGTCTATGGAGGATTCTTCATTTCCTCAGTTAGTCCAGAACAGTGACTCTGGTCTATTGGCATTGCAGAATATGAATGCAGTGTGACTGAACCAAGAGATACTTACAGTTCCTCAAGCTTCTTCATCTGCACAAAGGCGTTCCCTTGGACCGACATGATCGCATTGTTACTCAAATCTCTGAGAAGGGGGGGAAAGAGGGGAGAACGGATGGATCTTTACACAGAAAGATGGCAAACTTTCCCCTCCATCTAGACCTATCTGGAGGAAGACTGCTAACACTTCAATCATCAGAGAGGGGGAGGGAAGAAAAGGTCTTGAGAACAATAGAAATCTGGGCAGCACCGTGCTTTGTTAATCAAGAGGGGCCCGACTTCGGCTCCTTTGAGCTCAGACACGACTGGGGAAAAAAGTTAATTACAATCAAATGCAGCTGTTTCACAGATAGAAATACACACACACAGATGTACACACACACACTTGTACACACAGAAACCAGCACACATGCAAGCACGAACACACAGGCGCACACAAACACTCCTCTCGCAATGCCTAAGCAGTTAGTGATCAATAGTCTCCCAACATATGGAGATGGTGAATACCAGACAGCTCTGTTTTTCATCAAAGTGTGGACAAGAAGCAGGGACAAGAAGCAGAGACAATAAGGTCATGTGGTTCTCACTAACAGGCTTTGTTTCTCATGGTTATGGATTCTCCCATATTTAGTTTACAGCTTTAGGACAGTTGAGACAGACGTATGAGGATATTGATTTGAGGTCAACTCACAGGTGCTCCAGTGTGTCCAGGCCAGAGAATGACTTCTTGGTCACCGAGCGGATTTGATTTCCTTGAAGGAACCTGAGAAAAGGATATTTCATTCAAATACAGCAATTTATATTAAGATAGCAAGAAAATACTTCCAGTTAAAATCCGTTCTCATGGTCCATTTTATAGTTTCTAATCTATCTTCTGGAAACTAACAGGTTAGAAGACAACGCCATGGTAAAGTCAAGCCTACTCACAGTTTCCTCAGTTTGTCCAGAGCAGAAAATGGTCCGTTCATATCTTCAATGGTCCAGGAGATTTCGTTGTTCTGCAGATCTCTATTTCAACAAAAAACAAAAACAAACCACATTGTAAAAATCCACACCCAGAAAACAATTGCACTTATTATAGTCTTAGCAAACCTTGGTGCGGCTTTGCGTTTCGTCTGAAGGACGAGAAAGAAGTCAAAGTCTTTACATTTGTATTCAAATTGGTCCCATCACTGGAGGATGTTTCTCGCAAACTTTGGGGCTTTTTAAATGTTTGCGATGGTTTCTCCGTGTCTCGCAGCTTCACATGCAATGCTGCGTGTTTAACAGGGAGGAACTCAAACCCACACGTTGGTTCTTCTTAATTTAGTGATAAATTATACGTTTTTAGTCATGGGTTTTATGGCTGGGGTAAATAACATTTTAACTATATATCAAAGGGTTTTGAAAAATGCGAAATATCTTTGAACCTAACTGAATGTCATGTGCACACAGCAGTACATCATGTCTGCTAAAGAGATTTGCTGGATGTCGTCGCCCTTCCCCCGCTCCTTCACTCTCAAGTCTCTAAATACTTTCAAACAGCTAGTTTCCTCCTCTGCATGCCTGGTTACAAATGATTGGGGTTGAGGAGGGGTGGAGGGGGTAGAGGAGCGGGTTGTGGAGAGAGGCTGGGGGGTAAAGCCCTCTAAGCCACCCCAACTCCCCATCCACCAACCTACACACCTGCCCTCTGTTGACCTTTCACGCACAGTTAACATTTGGTTCCATTTAAGAGAGGGACAAGGGGCAATGTTATGGAGCCGGTCTGGAGATGGGGGGGGGGGGGTGGAGCGGTGGACTCAGTCTCACTCTGCTGACTTGTTGAGGTTATGTCTGGGGAGAAACCACAGGCAGTACGTTCATCTATTCCACATCCCGAAAACAAACAAGGCGGGAATATTTACACTCACGCCTCGATGAGTGTGGAGAGGGACAGGGAGCGAAATGCAACAAGCTGGCAGCATCTGAGAAGTTAGCTACCTGCTAATGTACTCTCATAGAAGTGAAATAGGACTTCTCTTATAGAACACAAATCAATGATAAAGTGTAGGCTGATGGGGCCTCCCAAGTGGAGCAGTAGTCTAAGGCACTACATCGCAGCGCCAGAGACATCACTACAGACCTGGGTTCGATCCCAGGCTGTGTTGCAGCTGGCCATTGTGTTCTAGCGACTCCCTGTGGCAGGCATGGCGCATGCACGCTGAGTTCGGTTGCCAGCTGTATGGTGTTACCTCCAACACATTGGTGCAGCTGAGTCCGTAAGGAGTTACAGCAATGGGACAAGACTGTAACTACCAATTGGATATCATGAAAAAAGGGTAAAATATATATATATATTTAAGTGTAGGCTGATGAGGAGTTTAAATCGAGTTCATCCCTAAACTCTCATGAGCCTTGAGGCTTCTCAAACAACATCAGGGAAAACTCTAACCAGGATTAGTGATATTAACCATGGCTAATACACTCACTGCCAGTGGGACGTTGAAAATAATAATTTAATGCTTCGGCACATTATACAATAGAGCTGTCATCTCTGACAAGTAATTCACTGAAATTGAGTTTAGACATCCTTATTCAAACTTACAGCATCTGTAGGTGGGAGAGTCCTCGGAAGGCTCCGTCTGCGATGAAGCTCACACGGTTGTTCCCGATGTGGAGTTCGTCAAGCAGGCTGAGGCCCACAAAGCTGGACTCCTCCAGTCTTGTCAAGTGGTTGGACGAGATGTCCCTGTCGGGTGGAGAGAGAAGGAAGATCAGCATCACACAGTTCATACCCCCAGGGCAAATGGAAAGGAGGGGGGGTAGAAATAAACAGTTGAGGTAGAGGATAAACTGGCCTCAGATCACTAGGAAGGTGCACCAACTAAAGCCAGATTAATCTATGAATTACCAATAAGGTAAAAACCTTTCGGTATAGACTATTTTAAGTTAAGTTTTGAAAGTTAGATTGTACCTTGCACAGCTGGTCTACTTTGTTTAACCGTATGCAGACTAGAGGTCGACCGATTAATCGGAATGGCCGATTAATTAGGGTCGATTTCAAGTTTTCATAACAATTGGAAATCGGTATTTTTGGGCGCCGATTTTGCCGATAAAATATATATATTTTTTTTACACCTTTTCTTTAATCTTTATTTAACTAGGCATGTCAGTTAAGAACACATTCTTATTTTCAATGACGGCCTAGGAACGAGGCAGAATGACAGATTTTTACCTTGCCAGCTCGGGGGATCCAATCTTGCAACCTTACAGTTAACTAGTCCAACGCTCTAACCACCTGCCTCACGAGGAGCCTGCCTGTTACGCGAATGCAGTAAGCCAAGGTAAGTTGCTAGCTAGCATTAAACTTATCTTATAAAAAACAATCAATCAACGACTGTCGTTGCTCCAATGTGTACTTAACCATAAACATCAATGCCTTTCTTAAAATCAATACACAAGTATATATTTTTAAACCTGCATATTTAGCTAAAATAAATCCAGGTTAGCAGGCAATATTAACCAGGTGAAATTGTGTCACTTCTCTTGCACGCAGAGTCAGGGTATATGCAACAGTTTGGGCCGCCTGGCTCTTTGCGAACTAATTTGCCAGAATTTTACGTAATTATGACATAACATTGAAGGTTGTGCAATGTAACAGGAATATTTAGACTCATGGATGCCACCCGTTAGATAAAATACGGAACGGAATAAATGTTTTGTTTTCGAGGTGATAGTTTCCAGATTTGACCTAAGGCTCGTATTTCTGTGTGTTTATTATAGTTAAGTCTATGATTTGATATTTGATAGAGCAGTCTGGCTGAGGGGTGGTAGGCAGCAGCAGGCTCGTAATAGTCAAAGGTATATGGTTTAGAGAGAAATAGTCGACGCGTTAAAATTCCTGTAATAACTTGCGGCTGAACTTGAGAGGGGTTCCTTCGTTATTTTACCGTTCATGTCTTCCATAGAGAATGTCTTGATCTACTTCAAATAAGGTCTGTGTTTCGTGCAGGCTTAAACCGCCTCAGCGTTTTGATACTCGTGTAACTCTCACTAGGATAAGGTAACGGTTGTCAAAATATTTTCATAAATCCACTCTAGAAAAAAAATGATCTTCGCTTATATTTAGCCAATATTGACCGTATAAAAAGTATTAACTTTGTACTAGAAATCCTCAAATGCAAACATCAGACGAAAAAACTAACAAACCAGGAAGAAGGTTATTTACCAAAGAGTGGGAGAAAAAAGATCAGTCAACTGCCAATTTGTTTAACGCTCAGGCTCACTTGATAAGAGAAATGGAAAAAACAACCACTCCCCTCTCAGAAACAACCTTGTCGCTAGTAAAAAAAAACATGGCGGACTTAGTAATTGGCCAGTGCCATAAACAAAGTTAACAACAAAGGAAACAATATGTTGCTGCCGCCACTTGTGGCAGCAGACACTCTGGTTGTGAAATCCCTCCCTCCTTCTCCCCCCTTTCTCCCCTATAGACGTGGCGAGGCATTAAAGGAAGGGGGCTATAGTGGCGGGGGTGAAGTGGGGGAGTAATATTTTGTCAGGAGCCCTGCATTGGTGTTGGCACTGGGCACTAGGGGTGGAGGAAGAGAGGGTGTGTGTGTGGGGGGGTGGAGAGTTGGAAACTGCGAGGAAGGTGGGGAGAGCAAAGGAGAGAGAGAAAGAGAGAGGTGTTGGGAGTTCACAGTGTGAATAGGAGAGAAAGTAAGAGGGAAAAAGAGAGGGAGGGAGAAGAAGAAGAAGAAAAAAGGGTCACTCACAGCTCGCTGAGTTTCTGGCAGAACTCCCAGGCGTCGGGCTGGATCCGGCTGATGGCGTTGTGGCCCAGGTGGAGCTGCTGCAGAGTCAGCAGGCCGTACAGCCAGCCCTTACTCACCTCCGTCAGGTTGTTGTAGTCCAGCTGCCTGCAGGGACACACAGAGACATACAAACAGAGGTCAGTCATCAACATATAGACATATAGACACACACAGACAGACAGAGATGAAGACGTATGCTGGCCTGGACTGATCCCACACTGTATAGGCTATAGTCAACTATCGTTGTCTAGACATATAGCTGCAAATACGTATCCAAAGATGGTATGCAGACACTTGCAACCAGATATATGCTGTTAAATCCACCAATGTACACTAGTAAAGGAAGACACATTTTCTTGTCACAGAGGACAGTTACTTACAGGACCTCCATGTTACTGAGGCCCCAGAAGGCTCCGTCCATCAGGCGGCTGATACCATTCCTCTGGATCTTCAGCGAGCGCAGGGCGTGCAGACCGTGGAACGTCAGGCCCTCCACCCTGCGCACCCGATTCCTGTTCAGCTCCCTGCAAGGTTGGACCACAACCAGACCGTAAGAGAACCGCAGCATCATATATGCAGGGTAGGAATAAGAGTTCACTCAACTCAAGAAGTGAGGTTGAAAAGGAATCTAATTCATCCAAGAGAAGCCAAGAAGATGTCAATGACTGTTGGAAGAGTGGTCAAAGAGTGGTTAGAGACTTCAACGCATTGTCAATAAGTGCCGTCACAATGTGTTTTCAGGAAGTTCACAGAGCAGTCAGAGAAACATCAAAGAGTAGCGAAAAGTTGTGGACTGTTACACAAACGTTCAAAGAGCAGTCAAAGTATAGTTTGAGGTCAACCCCAACAGCGCTTAAAGTGCAATTGTCACTTACAGGTGCTGGAGGTTGGGGAGCTGGAAGATCTTGGCAGGGATGGTTGAGAGGCGGTTGCGGTTGAGCCTGAGGACCTGCAGAGTGCTGGACAGGTTGACAAAACAGCCCGTCTCCAGGGTGGAAACGCGGTTGTTGTTCATGATACTAGAGGAGAAGAAAATGCATAATGTGATATTGATCACATAATTCATTCCAAAGAGGAAAAATGACCAAAGAATGTTGTAGTTCCACCAAAATGTTACTATTTGATCCAAACACTTATATCGTATTCTTGGACGGAGTTTAACCATGCATTTTAGTTCAAAAGTCCAAACGGACAGACTCACAGGATCTTGAGAGGCAGCGCAGGGAAGGAGTCAGCCTTGATATCCACTATGCTGTTATTGCTGAGGTCCAGGGTCTCCAGGCGTTGCAGGGGCCTCAGCTGCTCCAGAGAGATCTGCGTGATCCTGTTGTTTGCTCTGAAAACACAGATCGAACGGCTCCAATGAACGCTAGAAAATACGCTGTATTTTAACAACGCGGGTCACCAGTCTAACGTTTCCAGACATACAAACACTCAGAGCAGTCAATTAGCGGGTGGTATTTAAAAATGACCAACCTCGCCCGAGCATTCCCTTCCACCCTCACTACCCGTTTTCCCATTATTATTATGTTATTAGACATTTTTCCTAGAACATTGAGTCTCTCCCTGAACCATGAAAAAGACCACAGTTCCCTTGTTGTCTAGGAAAGGGGGGAGGACGGGGCAATACTAAAGCTAACCAATGTCACTACTCATCTCAACAGGTCAAAACAGCCGTTTGGTTTAGTGCTGTGTTATTTTGTTTATAAGGTAATTACTAACAAGGTATTTAAAAAAATAACCTGCCAATTACTTGTCTGATGAATACCATTCCCTCAGTGAAAGCATGCCTCAGCAGAGGCTGGCAATTTCCTGAGCTGCAGTGCAGGGACTGCTTAGTTATAAACAGTGTCTGTACAGAGCCGTCTTTGTGTATGGGCCTCGATGGGTAGAGAAAGGGAGAGTGAGGGAAAGGAGTAGGAATTCCCTCTAATACACCAGACTGCAGGCCCTGTTTCAGTATTAATTGCAAGGCTAACATAACAACAACCCACCCCCCCCCCTCAAAAAATATAACTTGTATTAATGCATCAGTTCTTAATTTGATCTTCTTTATGATACGTATTTTTTGTGCATTTTCCTGATACTGACCAAAGTGTTTGCGTTTTCCCTATACTGTGCATGCATGCAATACACACGTCAACATACAGCCCTTTGGAGAAATGGATGAACATTGACATGGCTGAGAAGTACTGCTTTATGTGAACACTAGCACCCTCCAAGAAGCTGCCAATAAGAAAACAACAATGAAACGGACACACGGAACCAGCACTAGTCGAGAGCCAGGCTCAAAGTCTCAAACTGACTCAGCTCCTCTGTACGCCTGGCCAAAGCGAGACTAAAACAGCACTGAAGATACAATCAAGCGAGAAATTGAGCACAGTGGCAACGTAGCTTCTCAGTCCATCATAAAGCCTCAGAAAGTGGGATCTTTGACTTGGACAGAGCAGTCATTTTCCACACATTTCCCTAAATCTGCCATCCATACCTCTCTTATGACTAGGCTCCCCACGTTGAGACAGTGACACCCCTTGGCAGCCTTTTCACCAAAACATACAGAGGAAAACAGACGAGTGTGTCTGTCAGTCAGTCCAACCTGGAACAAATGCAGTACCAGGAGGATATATGGATAGAGGCCCAGGAAGGAGAGGCTGATGGGGTGTCTGGGGCACTTAGGGGTAGAACCTGCCACAGCACGTCCCTCTGCCTAGCCTCTGGCAAGGCCAAGACTCAACGCTTGGTTCTATGCCAACCGACTGTAAGAGTGTGGAGCTGAGGGTGGGGGTAGAGTGTGGGGCTGAGGGTGGGGGTAGAGTGTGGGGCTGGGCGTGGGGGTAGAGTGTGGGGGCAGAGTGTGGGGCTGAGGGTGGGGGTAGAGGGTAGGTTCTGGGAGGCTGAAACTAAATCCCCCTTTTTTCTTCTTAAACACTCAGTCACTGCCTAAAAATGGTTTTATCATTTTTTAACACAGTTTAGGCAACAGCCACTGGCTGAGCTAGGTGCAGTGCAGCACACCACACCACCCGCAGTAAAAAGGGTACAAGCCAGCCTTTTGTGTGCAGATTTGCAAAGGGCTTTCCACGCACCACGGCCTCTGTGGTCCAAAACAAAAGGGGCACACACCACCTGGGCCTGGGTTTTCATGTTCCCCTGACTGGTCGCTGAGAGAAGAGGAGAAGAGAGGTTGGCGAGAAAAATAGAAAGAACCTGTATTTCCAGTTTTGTGGAGCCCTGGATATTTTGAGGGGAGGGGGCAGTTGAAAAGCAACTGTCAACGCTGGCTGCTCAGTCCATGTTCCTCTACAAAAGACGGACTGACCCTGGGGCCTGTCAGCTGGAGGGAGGTGTGATGTGGTGGTGATGATGATGATGATGATGATGAGTCCCTGGTCTTTGTACCCCAACACGCTCTCCCTTCCCCCCCCCCCCCCCCCCCCCCCCACAGTAAACATCTGGCCAGCTGTGGAGACCAGACAACTCATATACGAACAAACCTTGTTTGTTTGAGTGCAAATGGGCCAGATACATCCAAGATTCCATTCAGCTGCTTGTGATGCTAACCCTCAGCTAAGTTGTGGAGAATTAGCAGCCCCTCCATCGGATAAGCCCCAAATACAACATGGTGTCCCAAGCTGATGTTGTTAATGCTTACTCTCTGACACACTTCCCACTTGAACCAAAACAGTGCTGCTACAAATGAGCCTCTCCGTGGCTTTAAAAACTTGACATGACCCATGAGGAGCATAAGAATCCATACAAGAGTCATGTCTTGGGAAGTACAAAGACCACACAAGTCAACGCCTTTTATAACCTTCACGAGGACCCCTATTTTGAAGGAAGTGTTAAAGACCATCTGGCAAAACATGGACTACACACAGCAGAGGCCAGCCCTCTCCAGATAGACAGAGAGATAGGCTACGTGGGGACCTACAGGAGCTGTTATGGCTACACTTGCTTGAATCTCAGAGACCACTGAGCAATTAATTGAACCCGGTTGTATTAACCTGTAAGTACAACATACAACAGAATCTCAACACCCAGCCAACTCTAACTTTAAACATTGTGTCAGATGAGGACTGTGATATCAACTGAGACTGTGCATTTGAGGCCTACAGGGATAGACGTGAAGGAGAACTTGGCTACGGTCCATTCAACAAAACAGTTTCTCTCTCTCTACTCCCTAACATCTGCCCAGAGATCTAATGAGAGCTTTTGAAAGGCCAACCTAAATGCTGTGTACAGGAGAGTTCTGTTATCTGTTGATCTCCACCCGTCGGGCCAACTCCACGGACAAACAAGCAGGGGCATTGTCCATTTGGACGGCACACACTTCAAATTTGTTTAACCAATTTTCTCGCAAATAAGGTTACTATGCACCGTTGGGTTAATAGTTTCAAGATCTGCCTGTCATTCTCGTTTGGGTCTCTTCAGGTTTTAGCTTCTCATTTTAACACACATTGAAACGTATGACCAGGGACATTTAAAGCATCTATAAAACTGTGCTTTGTTTATTCATTAAATGAATCAGGTAGCACATGCATGTGTCCCAATTTGAGGAAACTCCAAGCCTTTGGGTATAGTAGGCAACTTAATAACTATTTGAATAGAAGGCGGTGTACCCTACATTATTGCTGAGCTGATCCTAGATCAGCTGAAATGTGCTGCCGGACTCATTAAAGTGTACTCTAGGGAATTTGATTGATATCAGTCAAAAAAAGCTAAAATGAAAAAAATAAGACTACACAGCAGCACATCTAAATTTGAATTACACCTCTGTCTAATTTGTCTGTTTTCGAGCAAATCTACTCCATATTTTTGGGCTGTGTTGCCTTCACACGCCGAATGTGTTTATCTGAAGAAATATGACCTACATAAACAAGACGACAGTGTCAGACTTGTATAGACAGCTGACGCTGCAACAGAAATATTCCTTTTTGAATTAAAGAATTTAAAAAATCCACATAAATTATAGCTAAACCGCAGAGGCCGCTGTCAGTCAGAAACACACATACGCAAACAAGTTACCCCAAAGGCAGCAACACTCCACTTTTTAATAACGCAATAAGATGGAATCAACAACGGAGGCCTGATAATCCTGAAACCCCCTTTTTCTCTCCATTTAGTACAGTCTGATTTTTCCTTCCATTCGCACATACTGGAGATGTTCTTCCCCTTCCTCCATTTCTCTGGCCTGGGAGGGGAGTAATGAAAAAAAAAACCCTGGGGTATCGAATGCCACTTATTCAAACAGCCAGGCAGACATAGCGGCAGCTCTCGTCAACTTCCTTGACCCCGCAGACCAGAATAAAAACAAACGGCAATAACCCTGCAGCTGGTAGTAATTGAGTTGTGATCATCTTAATTAATTGAACAATTTCCCAGGAATTTATGGTAGGGGGTGGGTGCTTTAACCAGATTGCTGTGAAACCACCTCTTGTTGAGTTTGGTGGGCTCTACAAATTATCTGGTGATTCCAGGGCTGATTAGGTATTTGGAGAAGACGGTTTGATGGAATCTCTGTGTATGGAAAAGGTAACCGAGTTGGAACTGGAAAGAGTTTCATATTCTGCTTATCTACCAATTCATCCTTTCTTCTGTGGCTAAATAAGCTGACAGATATACTTGGATGTCTTGCTTACAAAGCTCTTGGCAACAAACATTGTAACTTTGTAACTCAATACTGTAATAACCTAATATCTACTAAAACAGTGTTTCCCAACCCTGGTTCTCAAGTACACCCAACAGTACACATTTGTATTGTAACCCTGGACAAACACACCTGATTCAACTGGTCAACTAATCATCAAGCCCTCAATTAGCAAGAATCAGGTGTGTTTGTACAGGGCTACAACAGAAATGTGTACTGTTGGGGGGTACTCGAGGATCGGGGTTTGGAAACACTGTATGAAACCAACATTATAACGCTTTCTCTCATCGTTCAACCATGTTTCCCTTCAGACAGACGTTGTGTATTATGTATCAGTTATAGCACTGTAGTTGATGCGGTCCTACTGCAACCTGACAATGTACAGGAACAATGTCGTGATGATGTGTTAACTGTGCTATTAGCAATTTGGGTCAGATGCTGGTGTAGTGTTTAATATAGTGTCTGATGTGTGCCTGAGCCGCCCCAGCTAACGCAGCAGCCCTGCTTCTCATTACAGGCGCCAGTCTGAAAAATAAGTCATCTGATGGCTTCTCAAAACTCTGTTATTTTTCCAATAGGAAATACCACACACATATTCTCCATCAATGATGCCAATACCAGCAACAAAAAGAAAGAGAGCGGGGGGAAGAGGAATTTTGTATTTACCCCCCCCCCCCCCGAGATTTGAGTTGCCGAGTAGACACTAAGCAATGCAACTGGGAATACTATGCACGCACCCACAGACACAAATGAACACACGTTGTGGTAAGAAAGTATGAATTGATCATTCCCAAATGCACATTGAGGATGACAACTAGGCTGGCTGACATACTTTGGAACATTGCTTTCAATGGTGAAATCTATTGGAATTGTTCTCCTATTCATGCATTATATGTTTTAATAAGAAGCATCAACTAAATATACACCTTGAGTGGAGATTTGAGAGTAGAGGGGAATACTATTGTACAACTCCTAGAACCTCTGAATGTTGTCAAAACAACAATGTTCATAAGTTCATAAATGAATCAGACCTACTGGAAATCAAACATACCCTGGGGCACTGCATTTTGTTTTAGTTCCAGGTAATACCGCCAGCCACATCTGTGGCCTATAGGCTATACACCTAAAAGTCTGAAGACAAATTGACTAATAGCCGACGTCTGAAACCCCTTAGGCTTCTTTCTCTGGTGTTACTGCTTGTCAAGTTCAGGCTTGATGAGGAATATGCCTCTTCTACTTTTTGAAATGGATGCATTCTTGTTGGGAAAAAAACGTCCTATCCATTGATTTTGTGAGACATTGTGCCGGGGGAAAAGTTCGAAATCAATGCCTTTGAAACCTCTGACATTGTCGGGTCTATTTGTCTTTGAAAACACATGAAAGCCCCACATTGCTCCATCATGTTCTGGGGCCATCCTACTAGGAGTGTATACAAACACTCAACCTCCAGATGGATGAAATGCCACACTACTCATACAATCAATCAATCAAAATGATTTATAAAGCCCTTCTTACATCAGCTGATGTCACACAGGGCTGTACAGAAACCCAGCCTAAAACCCCAAAAAGCAAGCAATGCAGGTGTAGAAGCACCTAAGTAGATACAGACTTTCTATAACGGAAATGAGATGGACAGACAGAGAAGTCTAATCTTACAGATCCCAGATCAACATTTATGGAAACACTGGAACCACCTCTGGCGATTCCATTTTTAACAATTACATTTATTTTCAGACATGTGAGTGACTTGTCTCAAACTGGCTGCCATGCCTGGGACAACCCAGTCTGGGAACCAACTCAGCCAAAAGGGGTTCCACCAAGGAGGGAGGAGCAGGGCTTAGCAGCTCTACACTGTTAACTAGCACTGACAACTCTGATGGGTGGGTTGGTGGGGGAGGGTTGTTTCAAAAGTAATTCATACTTACAGAATGAGGGTGGTGATGTTTGCTGCATGAGGGCCCAAATCAGGTACCGTCTCAAATTCATTGTTGTTTAGCTTTCTGTAAACATACAGGCATAAAGGTTGTTTGTCACATGTGGTGTGAAGGGGCGGTGGAGGGAGAGTGTTTGTGACTGATGTTGTTTACTCTAGGAAGTACAGAACACAGAGTATACTTACATCTCACTTAAGTGCCGCAGTTTCCTAAACACAGTGCTGTCGAGCGACTGCAATTTATTATGGCTCAGGTCCCTGTAAAGAAAGACATTTGTTAGAGGAAAGTTATACAACATGGAGGGCCATTCACTTCACAACCAATCATATACTGGCCTTTCTGTTTTTAAACAGGAGACATAAGTTGTCTTAGTGAGCCTAGCTTATACAGCTCCAACTGAAGTAATGTGGGAAAGCAACTGAGTCATTTTCAAAACAAACCACTGTATGCAAAAAAAGTAAAGCTAGCCAGCTATAGGCCTAGTTTTGGCATAGCAGCCTTTTTTAAAACATTGAGAGAAAATCCAGCCAGACAAGCTCACGCATCCAATCCGCTCTTGAATCACCGAGCCAAAACAGACAACCAGATAAGTTATGGAAGGGAGAGATTCCATTTTTTTTCACTTTTTGAGAGGGGGTGGAAAACAGGCCTAGAGAAGCCTGCCTTGCCCAGAGTGTTATAAAGCTGTGGAGTTATTGACGCTGCTGCGCACGATCAACATTGTGGTGCCAGACCCTTTTTTTGGCTTCCCCCCCATCTGGAATCCATCAACTGGAGCTGAAAGGAGGGAGGGGAAAAAACTAACAACTGGTAATCTATTCACAATGCCGGGGAAGTGAGTTTCCAAGCAGAAACACTCCTGTTGCACTTTTCTAGATCTGGCCCTGGTTTTATTCTTCAGCAAATCGTTTTTTCAACTCTTCAACAAGAGTTTTACTTCTCTCTCTGAAACTTTTTTCCCTTCCCAACATGCAGCTGTATGTTTTTTTCCCCACTAATCGGGCCATATGGGAGAGGTGGAGAGGTGTAGTATCAAAAATGTCCAGATAAGCCCTGAGGGTTTCTGACACTTACACTTCCTTCAGAATTCTAGGTCCAGAAGTGGACCCGATTAAATCAGTACAGCTAGATATGCTTTGGCCTGTATATATTAGACTGTGCGCCACACATTGATCCGTGTCTGAAGAGTGAATGAAACCAAGCTATCCATCCTCTTAGTAATGAGATAAGATAGACCTGCTGGTTCTTTGATGTGGTTCTTAAAGCACAAGCACATTGACTTCCAAGCTGACAAAGGCATTCCCTTACCCACCAGCTAAAGCTCTTACGTTATAATCCAGAGCCCTTTCTCTCCTTATCTTTGAAGTGCCATAACATAATGGCTTGATCTCACTCGCTCATGTAAATCTGAGAAACATAAAGTTATTTTATAGGTGAGAACTGGCTGTGGATGGGATGGTCTGGTAATACAGCAATGTTGAGTGAGTCTCCTGAGAGAGCCTACCTCCTCAAATGCATATTACGCTACATTCCAGGCTATAAACCCGAAAAAACGAAAACTTGTCTAGATTTGAATCGTAAAATCTTTACCCCTCACTCACTCATCGAGAAATTTGAAGCTCAAACTAAATGCCTCTCCCTCCTTCCCTCCCACATTCACTCCCTCCCTCCATCCATCCCTCCTTCCCTTGCTTTCTCTCTCGTTCAGAGAGTTTGTACGAACTAATCCAACAGTGGCTCCTTAATCAGTACCATCGGTGGCTCTGGAGATGCTAATTCAGCAGATCTAAACGGGTGCTGGAAAACAAAGGGCCGGGCAGTTTAAGATGTGCTGGAGAGACACTTGTAAATTAGCATGCCAGGGTGCAAAGAATTTTCCCCGTGTGGAACTTTTTTTCTCCCTTTTTGGCTGGCTTGCCTTGGCTATGAGGCTGTGCCTGTGTTTTCTGGCAATGTGAAATTTCCAGAGCGGGCAGCACACATTTTGTAAATGCCAAACAAACATTCTAACAGGGGACTAACTAGCCTAGATGTGTTGTGAAATATGAACTAGAAAAAGCACAAGCTAGTAGTGAGGATACATCAACATGGTGCAGTCTGACTGGAAGCCAGGCAGACAGATCTATGAACATTTGCTTATTAATACATGTTAAACAACTATTTGAGTCGTTACCATGGGAGATTGGCCTGGAGTGACTATGACTTCATTTGACATTATGTATTTATTGTCTTAATAGCCCTGGGGCCTGAAGAGCTACTGAGCTCACATAATATGGAAAGGCCCAATGATGGTATCACCTCATAAACAAAAGGCAAACAATTGTGATTCAGCAGTTGGTCTCATCTAGGGCCTAGTGTAATGGACATCTGTATTCTGCATTAGCTCCTTATCATGATGTCACCTGATATTTACACGCTGAAAAAGGTTCAACAAGTTGTCAAAATGAATTGTAATCCATTGTTTATGATGGCATTTTAGGCTCTTCGTTCATGGAAATTGTGATAGCACCAAAATCCCAAAAGTCTGTTGAAAGGTCTCCATGAACTATTTTTTTAAATGTTTTACTTTACTTAACTAGGCAAGTCAGTTAAGAACAAATTCTTATTTTCATTGATGGCCTAGGAACAATGGGTTAACTGCCTTGTTCAGGGGCAGAACGACAGACTCGTCGTACCTTGTCAGCTCGAGGATTTGAACTATGCAACCTTTCGGTTGCTAGTCCAACTAGCTCTAACCACTAGGCTACCCTGCCACCCCCAAACTATATAACGTTGGGAAATGATTGTACCTCACTGCACTGACAACAAACTCAGAAGCAAACAGTACTACCAACTCACTAGCCTACTGATGTTGGCATGTCTTGTTGGGCCTACTGGGTGATTGGAATAATCCTAATATAAAAACGCTATGCAGTAGGTAGGCCAACTAATGATTCACTAGTGTAGAATGACTGACAATGGGGACACTGATGTGTAAAGGTCATTCGTGTTATATCTTCTTCTAAAACGGCTGGCTTTATTACTCACAAGACTGAGCTTCCCTCTTGTTCCTAAGGAGTATGGCACACATGTCCTATAGGTATTCACATGGAAGAATTGTAGGCAGTGTGACATTGCAAGAAATACGTTTGATTTCAATTACAGTGTTGTTCGAGTGCAAAATCTAAATTTCCTTGATGTTTAGAGTAATTTCCTTTATCTTAAATAACACCAAATGTTGCTAAGGAATGATAAACAATCGAGTATTTTACATTTGAAATCACAATAAATAAAAATCCAATAATATAATTCTAAATGTGACAAACACAACTTTTATTCAGTAAATATCTCTATACCTCAGTTTGGCAGAATATGGCGCTTGCAACGCCAGGGTTGTGTGTTCGATTCCCACGGGGGACCAGTACGGAAAAAAGTACAATAATGTATCAAGTTGCACTGGATGAGAGCGTCTTTTAAATTACAACAAAAAAAATCAGTTCTGGCCTTCGCACCTTGTAAAATGGAGAGGCCTATCGCGCGTTATTGCGAAATACTTTCTAAACAAACAGCAAATTAGTCCTGGGGAATCAAAAAGTAAGAATTTAGGACTAATTTCCCTTTCTTGTTGATGTGAAGTGAAAGAAACTTTGTTTCCAAACGGTTTCATTCTCTTCGAATCGTCAGTAAGCAACAACCTAACAAAGTTGGCAACAATGTAACAAATCACACAACGTTAATTCTCTGCATAAATGTATCTATTCGAGTATTCATTCCATTTATACACTTGTTGTAACTGTGTTAAAACCTATATCTATCAAACTACTCATTTCAAACATAGGTGTGAAAGGTAATTAAGATAGCTGTTCGTATCTATGGGCAGTGAAGATTAAATGGCAAATCAACAAACGCTCTCTAAATTGACTTACAATTGTACGGTCCATTCGGGAAGATTTTCAGGAATTCCACGCCTTTTCAACCGACTGCAGTCCAAAAGTTCTCCAACACATGTGCACGGAGACGGACACGTCCTTGTGTTTTCATCATATCCAAGTATAAGTTCTATTCGGGAAAACAGTAAGAAAACGACCGCATACATCGCAGCGTTGAGAGGCTGCATAGATGCGGACATTTTAGCCACACTGAAGTTCCCCCCAAGTTTTAGAGAAAAGCGCGAGAAAATCCGATATAGTAAAAGTTCCAACCCAAGGACAATGTTGTACGGTTTAGTCAGAGGTTAGGTTAGTCCTTAAATCCAATTCCTCGACCGTATTCCTTTGAAACTACGAACATGTAAAATATTTTTACGGGACTCAAACTTCTCCATACCTTCGTAAAAGTTTTAGCCTGTAATAGCATACTTTTTGCCTTGCACTCGCAGCAGCTACTACTTTCAAGGCTCTCAACAGCGCGCCTCTCTATTGGTTGTTGTAGTGATACGCACCGGCGGGGCAGGGGTGGGGGTGGGGGTAAATAGTAGGCCTATTTTACAACTGTTCCAGATTCATTTTATTCAAATTTTACACAACTTTGTTTACACCATAATGTTGATAACACAAACAGACGGCTTATTCTTGTCTAATGTAGACATTTCACATAAATATTTGCTAATGTGTGTCAAAGACAGTCTTAACACAGATAAAACCAAGGTTTTTGAGAATGCCTGGCCAAGGGTAATTTGTTTTATGACTTATTACTGGTTGTAAATTCTCGAAAGCTTAACAATGTGTAGTCTCTGATAAATGATTACATTAGCAAGATGAAGGCTACTTTCCCCTCTCTTTGCTTATTACCATGTGAGATACAACAGGTGTAAAACAGTACAGTGAAATTCTCACCTTGAGAGCTCTTTCCAACAATACAATGACAATAACATAGATAACAGAAAATAGAATAAAAAATGTAAGTAATAATAAAAACCAAACAAGAACTACTATTAGAATTTAAGAAACTCCCGTCTCGTTGTTTATTACCATGTGAAATACACTTCATGGCCCATTGCAATGTATCGAGCCTTCCCGTAGGCAGAGTGTGAAAGAGCAGCTTCCTGTAAATTCACTTTTCTGTTGTTTCTCCTCGTCTTATCATTCAATCTCCCATGTTATTAGGTGTGACTGTGGACATAGTGTAAGTGTACTTTGGCCAGAGTCTGATACCAGTTGGTTACATTTCCATAAATTGCAGTTCACTCCGTGAGATCCTTCAGGCAAAACAACCTGAATAATGCATGCTTCTAATAAGTCCTGATTGCTTGCAGCATAACTGACTCTATTTCCTCCCCCTTTTTGTCCAATTACAACAAAAAAAACTCTCCTCAATTTCGTCTGAAAATTGCACGTCCTCTGGCTATCCCAAACGGGCTCAATCTGTCCTTTTCCCCCAAAGTACCTCTTGTTTGGACAGACATTGTATTAGTTTTTCCACTCCAACTCACAATGAAGGTCATTTAGTTGAGGCATGTGTATTGTTGTCTTTAAGCAGTCTCTTGACTGCTTTATTGCATCAATAATTGAAACAGCAAGGTGTGAGACTTGTCCTTCGGCCCAGTTGCCCCAATTATCTTTGTCATTTGTATTCAAAATGGGTCACCTGGTCAATTGAAAATGAGATTGGGCCTCTAGAATCAGAATACAAGCAAACTGGGGCACATGAGAATCAATTCTCATTGACGCCAGTACAGCCAGAGAGCAACTTCATTATTTTATTCTGTGCTAAAACTTCAGCAACAAATTAAGAGCTATCTTATTGGACTGTCCTGTTAATTATCTTTATAAGTATAGCTCTCTGTGCTACAAATTCAGAATTATGTCTGAGGCACATTCGAGGTGTGGGTTTGCTATTATGTAAGGTGCTTATATTCTGAATGGTTTGCAGTCAAATTGCACAAAATAAATGCTGCAATTTAAGTGAGTATCTTTTTGTAAGGTATTAAGGTATGCACCTTAAATAAGGTAGGATATACATCTAAAACACCAAAATGGTGTGTTGGCAATTTAGAATGTGAGAAGCACAGATAAGACAGTATTGGTATACCAATCATACCAGTCAATCCAATGCATAGTCCAATTTTCCATTAAAAACAATTGATCAATGATAATTATTGTATTGTACTAGAACTAGGTAGAATTATTCTCCCCTTTAACATATAATTAGAGACTCAACTAGGTTTCAATCATCTGTAAAAGTTTATTTGAGATCAGTATTGAACAATTATGAAATAACCTGAAAAAAACGGTCCTTTGTCTTTCGTAGAATAGAACCATTAGTTGTTTTTCATCAATCTGTTAAAGCCAATGCTCAAATAAGGACAGCAAAAGTACTGTTGTTCTGTGTCTATGTGCTATCTGTTATTTTACCAGCAGCAAAAACAGTCTTCCACACTTCATTCCAATACATTAAATTGGACTAAATCCACAGACAACCGCACATTTTCTAGAACATCTGACTTAGTAATAGCACCCTGGAACAATCACAGTGTGGGAATGCATGGGGAGTTTGGGGGTGGAAAGGCATGCCTATGCATCTGCATGACCGCCGTGATTGATTAGGTCCCTGGGGACCCCTGCTGGATTAGGGGAACGAGGGGGGAGGGAGCGTGTAGGCCAGCCAGGCCTGGATGGTGGGTGAAATGCCCTAAAGGCCCTAGGAAGTCCAATCCCTGATCAGTTGATTGCTTCCCCATGCTTCACCAGTCTGCAGTGGTCTCACTCTCAGACTGAGAGCAGGGAGAAGAGAGCAACAACAGCAGTTGTTTAACCAACCAACCCACACTCTTTAACATATAAACTACTGGGTGAACACAAGCCAATACATGTCTTTGCATGTCTCCACAAACCTTTATGAAAATCACCTGCCAGTGAGAGAGAGAAAGCACATTACAAAGACAGAACTTTGTTTGTAATCTGACTGTGTGTAATGCGAGTGACATTTATTGTGACATATTCACAAGCAAACATTCGAGACATATTCAACAAAGACACACATTTTTCTGCTGTCTGGAGAAGCACTGAAGCAGACCCTCGTTCAGCTAAAACATATGCCATCTAAAGCATTCCCTACTTGGTGAAATCATATTTTCTCTTCTTGGCTGCCGAGTTGTTTGGCGCCTAGATGATGGATGCTTCTCTGGGCACGGAACATCCACCGCACCCCACACAGAGGATAGCTTTAGGTACTTTTCTCTTACATGAGAACTACAAGTCCATCAAGTGTGGTTTAATAAGACAAGTGTCTGGAATGTAAGAAAATAAAGGCGTTGAAGACCTGGTGAAGTCCTCAGAAGCACGTACAGAGGTTGGCAGTGGACTGCTTTCACCCGATAACTCTCTCCAAGTGGCTAGGTGCCAGTCATTATACTCAGAATAGTAACAGAATTAAAACATGTCTACCCAGCATGCCTAGCTCCAGGTATCAATGTTGGCCAGTAAAAACATTGAGGAGGGTTGACGGGTGTGTGTGTTTGTGTGTGTGCATGAGAGGGAGGGGTCTCTCTACAGGCAACAGAAGGCAGACACTGTTTATTCACGTTTCTTTACCCAGAGTCAGAATGAGGTACTGTGTCTGTATAAACCTGCAGTCTACTCCATCTAAAATGTCAGACACAGTTGCACTTGATAAAAGTTGCATTTGGGTTGGGGGAGGACATGGAAAATAGTTGATACCATCCAATTGAAATATAATAAACCACAGTTAAAACAGTCGTGGGAAAATAAAACATTTTAGTAACAGTTTCACCTCTTAATGTGACTGAGTGACTAAAATGTCACTGCATATGTTTGTGTCACATTGAAAATGGATCTTTAGCAAATGAGATTCTAACTGAAAACTGATGCATCATGCTTTTGAGAGTGAAACCAGGCATTGGAATGTGGAGCATCTAGACACACATCTTGACACATACCAGGTTTATGAGACCTCGTCTCACCTCAAAAGTCTTGACTACCAAAACACACAAACAACATCACTTTTCCCAGACTCCTCGGCTCATCGACTCGCTACCACAGGAAAGTGTCAGAACAGAGTGGCCGCTGTCAAGGTTACACACACAAGCCTCCTATCCCCATGACTGTGTGGGGTTTCTGTTGATGGGTGGCTGAGTGGGTGCAAAAGTGGTCTGTGTTCGGGTCTGAGTTGTGTGGCCTTCGCCAATTACAGGTCGGAGACCCCTAAACAAAATAAACGTTGTGCTGACTGGGACGTGGCATAAAGAGGGCAGTGTGCAGATGCATATTTCATGGTCAGGGATACATGCCGCTTATAATTAATGAGATGACAGCCGTGGGCATTGAGTGTGGTCGCCAGTCGATCACCCAGCAATTTGTCAACAAGCCCTCACTCACCCTATAACACATAAAGCCATAGTACCACTTTCTCTGCATGCATAGAGGGGATCCACGTTTTTAGAGGACAGAATTCCCACAACCTTCTCCCTGTCCGATTTGGGACTCTAAAAAGAAGTGTACTACTGTTCAATTGTGGGTCCTAGTAGGCTAATGTCTGTACATTGAAAGAACGCTAGTGGAACATTGTATTCGTGTTTTATGGTTCATTGCTAAAAGTCTACAGCCTCGTGTCACTATTGATTATAGATATGTAATTATCTAGTTGTCCTCTAAAGCAGTATTTCAGTCATTTATAACAACTAAAACAGGTGATATTACAGCAGTGAGTAAACACAAGTCATGTTGTTTGATATGGGGGACAGCTGTACTAAAAGTAGATATTGTCCAAATGTAGTCACTACTACACTGGGATTGCAGGGTATAAGGCAATCACAGACACTGGGTGCAAGTACACATTATGACTACAGTATTGCTGGTGAAAGACTGTCCTAATTCCTGCCTCAATCAATACCTCACACTGTGGGAGACAAAATCTAATGACATTTCAACATCTCACAATATGATGGTCATGACACTCAATGCCTGTGGCAATGTCCAAACTAACCCATTGTAATCACTCTTACTTGTGTGTGTATGTGTGTGTGTGTGTGCGTGTGTGTGCACGTGTGAGAGTTGTGTAAGGGAATTCTGCCCTATGTACACACAAGTGACCCCAGGAAACTTTGATCAGAGGTTAGTTTGTTTAATAATGATTGCAAGCCGGAGTATACACTTACAGTAATTTGCAAGTAACACACTCAGTACAAAAGATGGTGTTTTCCCTTTGTATCCCTACTGAGGATCACCCCACCCAGGGTGATGTCCTTTAACTTTAATATCAAATATGCTCATAATTAATAGTTGCTAATACAAAGATGTCTCTGCTAGGAGGAGTTCAGCTTATTGTTATTTGCAGTTAGTTTCCCAATCCTTCTTCCTCCTATTGCTATCATGTGCTCGCAGAAGTAAGACTGGAACATAGTATCAACAGAAACTGAAAGTATAGTTTCAACACACAGACATCTGACTATTGCACAGTTGACCTCTTCATGCACTTACAAAGTCTCTACCACTGATTCTTAATCTCAAGCTAAAGCAAAACATGAATCATTGTACTTTTGTAACTACAGGTGTTCCTATAATGTACAGATATGGGGTTCGGTGGTTCATATTAATTGCTCAAAAAGGTAACGAGAAAAACAGTGGAGACATGAGTTCCCCAGATGCTGAGTTTTCCCTCTTGAAAAACTGCTGAGCTGAAAAAAGAGCCAAAGGACCCTGACTGAACCTCTGCCAACAATGTTAACACTGAACGTCTGAATGGAATCCAGCATTATTAAAAGATGACTAGTGACATCATCTGACGGAAAACGATGACACATCGCCGATGCCTTCTCAGATAGATGGGAAGAGCAGAGCTAGCTTTACTGTGGAGCTCGGCATCTGCACCATTCATCACAAAACCATCTGTGTGTGAGTACCTCACTATGACAGACAGAGCTGTGTGACGGTTGTCAGGCAGGATGTGGCTGTGTCTCGTATCTCATTTGAATGTCCCCATAAGGCTTGTCTTTCCCCACAAGTCCGTGTGAAATGTCCCACAGAGGTCATCTGTCCTGTTTACTGCCACATATGAGAGTACTGTTTTTTATAGTACCATGTAGACTAAGGTTGTAGACCTCTCCATGCTCTGGCAGCCCTACCTCTTATAACCACTGAACCCAGTAATAGGGATGGTCTCAAATAACCTATAATTACTCCAATAAAACATACCAAATGATGTAACATTTTTGACGGTCATGACTTTTATTTCTTATAAATCCAGACCAGAGGCAGCAAACTTCCATGTTGACAACTCAAACAAGAACATTGATAGCCTAGATGGATGAAGACCCCCTAGGAGTGTCTGCTTTTGTTTGCAGATTATCTTAAATTACATTCCCTTGGTGTTGTTTTTCTCCAAGTTAATCATTGTTTCACTCTCCCACTCACCAGTACAATGCAGTGGGTCATAGAATCACAATGATTTTAATACAGACTCAGGTCCCTGACAGGTCATCCATCTTATAATGATGGGTAAGGCATTATTTTCAGTCCCAGGAAATGAGCCTGTTTTTCTGACAAATAGCTTCTGGGACACTCAGTAGCTGGAGACTATACATGTATCATGTTTCAGACTAATGCTTTGAGTGTGTAGACATGTATCCATCACCATGACAACCTGACAGATATGAAGTGAAAAGGTCCAACCCTTTTTTTGTTTGTTGGTCAAATAAAGATAGAACAACGGCTACAGAAATTATGAGCATTTTACAATATATAGGGGCTTACCCATTAACCAGAAAATGGTGGTGGTTTGTTGGTGGTTTGTTGCTGCACTTGGCCAAACAATGAGGCGTCAGTCAAGTCAGACAAGATCTCTCTCCTGCTGGGCCCTTCGGACATGAGGAACCCTCCCCTACCAGGAGAAATCAGTAGTGGAGTCAAACTCAATGATAAAGAAACACTAGCTGTTCCAACAGCACAGATTAACCCCCACAGGAGATCTGAGCCACACATGGAAGAAAAAAGGGGGTTGATTTGAATTGCAAATAGACAGCTAGTATTTTTGTGTTTACAAATAAATAAAATCAATAAAAATGCAGCCTCAACAGCTCAGGACAGACTCAAGAAACTACACACCAGCCCCCATTCATGTTACTTTTTTTGTTTAAGCAAAACACCTTTAATTATCTATTTTATTGTTCATGTATTTAAGTGAATGCTTTTAACATTAACAGTATGACAAGAAAAAACGATCTAAAATTAACCGAAAATAAATAATTTGGTGAAGGGTAGTAAGATCCTGACATCCATAACTAAATGCAACAGAGCAACAAACAAATAAACTTTGATAGTTAGACCATTTAATAGGTATTTGATTAAAACCTGCATTACTATTGTAGATTCCTGTATCATCGAAGACAACCCTGGTAGCCCATAGCTATATGTAAACACTGTCTCCCACCTCCAGCTTCACTACTGCTGTGGTTACTGGTGCTGTACCAGTTAGACGCAGGTAGCCTCTCTTCATCGTAGACACAACAGATGGTTAACTTCCTTGGTTGTACATGGTGTAACGCTGCGTTTCCCAAACTTGGTCCTGGGGACACGATTGGGTGCACGTTTAGATTTCTGCCCTAGCTCTACACAGCTGATTCAAAGAATCAAAGCTTGATGATGAGTTAATTATTTGAATCAACTGTGTAGTGCTAGGGGAAAAACAAAACGTACACCCCTTGCGGTCCCCAGGACGGAGTTTGGGAAACGCTGGTGTAACGGAAAAATATAGCCCTTTCACCATGGCTGTGAAGACGCCTTTAGCAGAGTTGTAGCCACTGCCAACGTTGGAGAATACTCACTTCTACTGTAAATGGATGTCAGTGGAGATCGGTCCAAAGGCCCAGAACCAGACACTTTAAACCCTCCTACAAAGTCTTCAGTTCTTCCTCTTGAGCTTTGTTCACACTCCTCATCTCCTCCACAGCTCTGAGTTTCTGGTCCGTGGTTCCCAGTTTCTCCTTCAGCACAGCCAGCTCTCTGATCAAAGAGCAGGGGTCAGTCTGGCAGACAGACAAACTGGTTCCAGGCCTCTGGTGAGGCAAAGAGAAAGCATTAGTAGGACCAAAACTTCCTTCAATCTTACAATGGGTGGCAGGTAGCCTAGCGGTTAGCGTGTGGGCCAGTGTCGATCAAATCAAATCCAAATCAAATTTTATTGGCCACATACACATGGTTAGCAGATGTTAATGCGAGTGTAGCGAAATGCTTGTGCTTCTAGTTCCGACCATGCAGTAATATCTAACAAGTAATCTAACAATTTCACAAGAACTACCTTATACATACAAGTGTAAAGGAATGAATAAGAATATGTACATAGAAATATATGGATGAGCGATGGCCGAACGGCATAGGCAAGATGCAGTAGATGGTATAGAGTACAGTATATACATACGAGATGAGTAATGTAGGGTATGTAAACATTATATAAAGTGGCATTGTTTAAAGTGACTAGTGATACATTTATTACATTCAATGTTTAATTATTAAGGTGGCTAGAGATTTGAGTCAGTATGTTGGCAGCAGCCACTCAATGTTAGTGATGGCAGTTTAACAGTCTGATGGCCTTGAGATAGAAGCTGTTTTTCAGTCTCTCGGTCCCAGCTTTGATGTACCTGTACTGACCTTGCCTTCTGGATGATAGCGGGGTGAACAGGCTGTGGCTCGGGTGGTTGTTGTCCTTGATTATCTTTTTGGCCTTCCTGTGACATCGGGTGGTGTGGGTGTCCTGGAGGGCAGGTAGTTTGCCTCACAGCGCTCCGGAGAGCCTTATGGTTGTGGGCGGAGCAGTTGCTGCACCAGGCGGTGATACAGCCCGACAGGATGTTCTCGATTGTGCATCTGTAAACGTTTGTGAGTGTTTTTGGTGACAAGCCAAATTACTTCAGCCTCCTGAGGTTGAGGCGGCGCTGTTGCGCCTACTTCACCACGCTGTCTGTGTGGGTGGACCATTTCAGTTTGTCCGTGATGTGTACGCCAAGGAACTTAAAACTTTCCACCTTCTCCACTACTGTCCCGTCGATGTGGATTGGTGAGTGCTCCCTCTGCTGTTTCCTGAAGTCCACGATCATCTCCTTTGTTTTGTTGACGTTGAGTGTGAGGTTATTTTCCTGACACCACACTCCAAGGGCCCTCACCTCCTCCCTGTAGGCCGTCTCGTCGTTGTTGGTAATCAAGCCTACCACTGTAGTGTGGTCTGCAAACTTGATGATTGAGTTGGAGGCGTGCATGGCCACGCAGTCATGGGTGAATGGTGAGTTCAGGAGAGGGCTGAAAACACACCCTTGTGGGGACCCAAGGTTGAGGGGCCTGGGGGCGTATCCTCACCACCTGGGGGTGTCCCGATAGAATGTCTAGGACCCAGTTGCACAGGGCAGGGTCGAGACCCAGGGTCTCGAGCTTAATGACGAGTTTGGAGGGTACGATGGTGTTAAATGCTGAGCTGTAGTCGATGAATAGCATTCTTACATAGTTATTCCTCTTGTCCAGATGATTTAAGGAAGTGTGCAGTGTGATTGCGATTGCATCGTCTGTGGACCTATTGTGGTGGTAAGCAAATTGGAGTGGGTCTCGGGTGTCAGGTAGGGTGGAGGTGATATGATCCTAGACTAGTCTCTCAAAGCACTTCATGATGGCGGAAGTGAGTGCTACGGGGTGATAGTCATTTAGCTCAGTTACCTTTGCTTTCTTGGAAACAGGAACAATGGTGGCCCTCTTGAAGCATGTGGGAACAGCAGACTGGGATAGGGATTGATTGAATATGTGCGTAAACCTGAGGACTCGGCTAGGGATGCCGTCTGGGCCGGTAGCCTTGCGAGGGTTAACACATTTAAATGTTTTACTCACATTGGTTGCGGTGAAGGAGAGCATGCAGGTTTTGGTAGCGGGCCGTATCGGTGGCACTGTGTTGTCGTCAAAGCGAGCAAAGAAGTTGTTTAGTTAGTCTGGGAGCAAGACATAGGGGTCCGCGACGGGGCTGGGTTTCTTTTTGTAGTCCGTGATTGACTGTAGACCCTGCCACATACCTCTCGTATCTGAGCCATTGAATTGCGACCCTACTTTGTCTCTATACTGACGCTTAGCTTATTTGATTGCCTTGCAGAGGGAATAGCTACACGGTTTGTATTCGGTCATGTTTCCTGTCGCCTTGCACTGATTAAAAGCAGTGGTTTGCGCTTTCAGTTTTGCGCAAATGCTGCCATCAATCCACGGTTTCTGGTTGGGGAAGGTTTTAATAGTCGCCGTGGGTACAACATCACCGATGCACTTGCTATTAAACTTGCTCACTGAATCAGCGTATACATCAATGTTGTTGTTCGGCGCTATCCGGAACATATCACAGTCCATGTGATCGAAGCAATCTTGAAGCGTGGAATCAGATTGGTCGGACCAGCATTGAACAGACCTGAGCACGGGCGTTTCCTGTTTTAGTTTCTGTCTATAGGCTGGGAGCAACAAAATGGAGTCGGAGTCAGATTTGCCGAAAGGAGGGCGAGGGAGGGCCACTTTAATAATGGAATTGATGGAAATTGGTGTAAAAATGTATCACTAGCCACTTTAAACAATGCCACTTAATATAATGTTTACATACCCTACATTACTCATCTCATATGTATATGTATATACTGTACTCATTTAAACTGCTGCATCTTGTTGCATCTACTGCATCTTGCCATCTTTATGTAATACATGTATCACTAGCCACTTTAAACTATGCCACTTTATGTTTATATACCCTACATTACTCATCTCATATGTATATACTGTACTCTATACCATCTACTGAATCTTGCCTTTGCCGTTCTGTACCATCACTCATTCATATATCTTTATGTACATATTCTTTATCCCTTTACACGTGTGTGTGTGTGTGTGTGTGTATAAGGTAGTAGTTGTGGAATTGTTAGGTTAGATTACTCGTTGGTTATTACTGCATTGTCGGAACTAGAAGCACAAGCATTTTGCTACACTTGCATTTACATCTGCTAACCATGTGTATGTGACAAATAAAATTTGATTTGACTTGTATGCGTCGCGGAAGTTAGAGTAACAATGATCCAGAATTTTGCCAGCCCGGGTCGCGCATTCGATATGCTGATACTGCCACGCCCTGGCCATAGAGAGGCTTTTATTCTCTATTTTGGTTAGGCCAGGGTGTGACTAGGGTGGGCATTCTATGTTCATTTTTCTATGTTTTGTATTTCTTTGTTGTTTGGCCGGGTATGGTTCTCAATCAGAGGCAGCTTAGAGACTGTTGTCTCTAATTGAGAACCATACTTAGGTAGCTTTTTCCCCACATGGGTTTTGTGGGTAGTTAATTTCTGTTTAGTGTTTGTTTCACCTTTCAGAACTGTTTCGGTTATTCCTTTTGTTATTTTTGTATTTAGTGTTCAGTTTCAAATAAATAATATGAACACGTACCACGCTGCACCTTGGTCCTCACCTCCTTCCACCAACAGCCGTTAGATACAAGTTAGAGAGCCTTGTTTTCAGATTAGCCTTGTTAAAATCCCCAGCTACAATAAATGCAGCTTCAGGATATGTGGTTTCCAGTTTACATAGAGTCCAGTGAAGTTCTTTCAGGGCCGTCGAGGTGTCTGGATATGCACGACTGTGGTTATAATCAAAGTGAATTCTCTTGGTAGATAATGCGGTCGACATTTGATTGTAAGGAATTCTAGGTCAGGTGAACAAAAGGACTGTATGTTGTTATGATCACACCACGACTCATTAATCATAAGGCATACACCCCCGCCCTTCTTCTTACCAGAGAGATGTTTGTTTCTGTCGGCGCGATGCGTGAAGAAACCAGGTGGCTGTACGGACTCTGATAACGTATCCCGAGCCATGTTTCTGTGAAACAGAGAATGATCTGCCCTTGAGCAAGGCACTTAATAACCCTTTAATGTCTTCAAGGATTCTGTGCAGTCCATTATGTTTATCTCTCTCTTATATAGGGATGTGAATGGAGGAAGCTATAATAGGAACAAATGGGAATTGTTATTGATTGGAAAATAGGTCAGTCCTTGCTTGGTTGTGGAAACTTTACCAAACTTCCCAGTGTCATCATCAGCAGTGATCAGCAGTGGGGTCGTTCCACCAAATTAGTACTTGTTGCGTCCCTTTGATATGTTAAATTAATGTTAAAGCCTGTTGTATTAAATTAAGTGCCCTTTAATATAGACCACATGGAGAATTCAACAAATATATGTTTTTTATATGACTAAAGACTTGCTAAAGAGCCAGAATTCAGTGTTTTGACATGTCCCTCTGTACACCCTCTGTGACTTTTTCAAATGTTCTTATTTTAACCCACTTAACCCCAAAATGTTCTCCTTTCTCTTTATTTCTCCTTGTTAGCCTATTGTCTGCAAAGTTGTTACATTGTAACCGCATAGTAATAATAAAGGTTATACCCTATGGGTTTCACTTTACATGAAGTTACATGATAATTAAGCAAGAAGGCCCTCGGGGGTGTTGTATATGGCCAATATTCCACGGCTCAGGGCTGTTCTTATGGGAGTGCTTGGATACAAACTTTAGCCGTGGTATATTGGCCATATACCACAAACCCCCGAGATGCCTTGTTGCTATTATAAACTGGTTACCAATGTAATTAGAGCAGTAAAAATACATGTATTGTCATATCCTTGGTATACAGTCTGATATACCATGGCTGTCAGCCAATCAGCATTCAGGGCTCGAACCACCCAGTCTATAATTACAATTATATCTTACATAACTACATTGTTCTTACTTTACTCCTTGACTCGGTATAGCCTTTGAGCCAGGTCATAACATAGACATAAACTAATTGAAAATGACTGGAAGTTAATGACAAGGTGTGCCTTGTTAAAATTGTTGTTGCCAGGTAGTTGCACTTGTAACAAAGGTCAGATTTTGGTTTGAGCTATTAACATGATCATTTTACAGGTGACTTTCAAACGTGTAATTACAAAACATTAATTACACAGTGGAAAAAGAACATGTGCAATAACATCAGTAATTACACATGCGGAATAACCTTCACCAAGTGGATGTGCAATTACACAGTGCTTGTTTCAATTGTCTAACAACCCATAGCCCTACAACCTTATTACCATGTAATTACATAGTAACACCTATGTAATTAGTATGTCGTCATTACAGTAATTACTGTGTAGTTACATAGTAATAGGGCAAACTTAATGGAAAGTGTTTTTTTATTTTCTTACGAAGTTACACTACCCAAAGAATACTCATTTGGTGGAATGACCCAGTGATCAGTGAATTTTCAAAGTGTGTTGCATTATAATTATAAAAGCCGCAAGTCAACTGCATGAACTTTACAAGGACCGATGGAAGGCCACACACTTTTTGATAGTCACAGCAAGTCCCTGCAGCCATCACATGCATTGTGGGAGGCAGTTGTATCATTCGGGTGTTTTTGTTGACCCACGTGAACGTGACTAAAACTGGAGAAGACTTTCTGTTGCAAACTACAAGCTATGGTGGATTCAAATAAACAGGATATTTGAGAAACCTTTCTAATCTGATGATTTGCCATAACCCATCCATCCATGTCACTATTTCACCCATGCATGCTAGGTTTCTGGAATATTGTTCCACTACCTAGTATAGAAAATAATGTAATTTTAAATGTAATTTCTGTTTTTGTGTGTGAAAGCATCTATGTGAGTCAGATTATATTAACATGACAACAAATATTTACATGAAATCATCCCTTTAGTGCTCTAACCAAACGGTATAGTCATGCATTGTTCCATACCGTAGGTCTAGGAGGAATGATATCCAATTTTCCATTGTGAGCACTTATGTCCAATGGCGCAAACATGTGGCAAACATGCCTGTGGTCAAAACAGGATGTGTGCCTCTGTAGAAAATGTGATTCTTTATGTGCTGCTATAGAGGGCATCGGGTCTAGAAAGTCTTTACTGTGAAGTAAAGTACTGTACCTCAGGGAACCTGACAACCATGATGGATCCACCAAATCTCCAGTTAGCTGTCACTGCTGAGAAGGTCAATATTAGTCCATGACAGAGGTTGATCCTGACATATTGTACATCCCTGTCTCAGTCCAGACTGATTCCAGTTCTGCTTATACGGTGGACCATTGGAGAACGCTCTTCAAAATAATTGGTCTCTAAGGTTTTTTCAAAAATATATCACCCTGGTAAATTTGATACTATCTCCAGGTTTTCGAGACAAAATTAGTTAGATATTCGCTGTTTAGTTTCATTTGCATTTCAAAGACATGAAAACAGGCATGCAACCCCCTAACACCCAGGTCAGCATTGTTAAGGGTGATCAGCAGTGTTAAGGGTGATCAGCAGTGTTAAGGGATGTCAAGGAAAACAATGTAGAGTTAATAACATGTAACTGATTTCTAATTTGCAAGAGGACCTACAATAGGCCTAGCTGATACATTTCCTGTGAATCACAAGGTGACACATCAGGAATGTGTTATCAATTACAATACATCATTAAATGGAAAGGGACAAAATAACCATGCATAACTCTTTTCACAGCTTCGGTTCCCTGTGTAGGTTGAATACAAAGAAGATGCAGGGAGCTTGGTGAATTGGTGACAGGGAAAAAGACAAAAGGCCTTACCACCTCTGGAAAGCAAGGGGGAGAGGGGGTGAACTCCACAGTGACAGCACCTATAGGGTTCCATGTGGAGTGCTGATTATGCACCCTACCTCCCCCTCCTATCTTCCTACCTCCCCTATCCCTCCTCCATCCTGTGCTTTTGTGTGTAGGTCGACCGTGCAAGGCTGGTGTTGTATATTCAGGGGCGGCATGGGACACCTCAGTAGCAACTGCACTACTCTTTGTGTGAGGTACAAGGAACTTTAGCAAATGGGAAACAGTTTTTGTGTGTATGTGTGCCTGCCAGTTTCTGTGTGTGTACTGTGAAAGCATGGAAAGGCCCTGGTCAGAGGGCTTGGTAGAATACAGCTGCTGGTTGTCTCCTCTCTCCCCCCACCATGTTACAGGGGGAGGCGGTGAGGTAAGAATGGGGGAAGGGAGAAGCCCTCCATATCTCCATTCCACATATCAACACTATACTACCCCCAGCTGCAGCTTCTCAAAACACCCAAGGTCTTTTACACAGGTACCTTTGTGGAAACAACAGGACAGCAGAAGTAAACACTAAGGTGTTGAGAGAACCACTTCCTATGGTGGTCTTATCAGTCACTGGATCAAATGGTGTCTAAGTAAAGCTTGAATTAGAAGTACAGTGCACTTAAGCAGTACTCTAGCAGGCTTGCATATTTTGAGTTGATACAGTAGATGGTACAGGATGAGAACATTTATCATGAGTAGGGTAGCACAGTTGCTTTAATACCAAGTACAGTTGTCAGCAACAATTGAACAGAAGATGACGCAGATAGACATGGCAGCTCTGCATCTAGCTCCCTAGGATTTTTTTTTTTTGTGTGTGTTATATTTTTTACAAGGATTTTGCTTCACCCACAATAACATTTGCTAAATATGTGTATGCGACCAATACAATTTGATTTGATTGGGATCTTGATTTTCTTCCTGGTTATTTGAAGCCCCAATGGGATGTTTCTAGTGACTAGTGACCTCTAGGGGCAGAAGTTAGAGATGAATTGACATTACAGAGACTTGAAAGCCTTGGGACAGTAGTACGCAACCATGAAATCAACCAAGAGCAATATCATCTAACACTGCAATCTGAAATACTGAAGAATGAACTGATTAGTAGATCAAAAGATAGAATAGATTGGGTAAGTAAAAAGAGAAGTTACCTACAGTCAATATGAAGGACAGCCATTAAGAATTTTCTTCAGGCGTATGTGCTTAGCACAGAAAGTACTGTGGTTCAGCAATCAATTTTCTAAAAAGCAGCACAGACCAACTTGCAAAAACATATTGGTTTGGAAACCTCAAGACAGAAAAACTACAAGAGAAGAGTATGAATATGGACATATATTATGATTTCTACGGGCCAAAACCAATATAAATACAACCAATGCAATAAAACTCACATATTACATGTTGACCTTCTCACAAATCCTGCCCCCTTAATAATAGGTCTTCAGTTAGCACAGAACCCAAGTTGGTAACTTACTATAATGTACTCTTGTAAATTTGTTATTACATGGTTATTACTAGTAACAACATTGTATTTGTGCATTTACTACACATCAAGCTGTCCCTTCATGTGCTGGGCAACACACATATTCATTGACAATATTGCCTCCTGGTGGTGATCAGTTGGCGTCAGTCATACAAAGAACAGTGCCCATGGCAACAGTGCCCATGGCGATACATACTATTATATAGATTAGCCAATATTGATTATTTAAATAATTCAATTCAGTGTGCCTTTAGTCTATTTTCACACGCTCTTTGAATATACACTGAACAAAAATATAAACGCAACATGTAAAAAGTATTGATACCACATTTATTGAGGTGAAATAAAAGATCCCAGAAATGTTACATAAGCATAAAAGTTTATTTCTCTCAAGTTTTGAGGGAGCGTGCAACTGGCATGCTGACAGAGGGGTTACGGCATGGGCAGGCATAAGCTACGGACAACAAACACAATTGCATTTTATCGATGGCAATTTAAATGCACAGAGATACCGTGACAAGATCTTGAGGCCCATTGTCGTGCCATTCATTCACCACCATCACCTCATGTTTCAGCATGATAACGCACGGCCCCATGTTGCAAGGATCTGTACACAATTACTGGAAGCTGAAAATATCAGAGTTCTCACCAGACATGTCACCCACTGAGCATGTTTGGGATGCTCTGGATTGCTGTGTACGACAGCGTGTTCCAGATCCAGACAATATACAGCAACTTCGCACAGCCATTGAAGAGGAGTGTGGCAACATTTCACAGGCCACAATCAACAATAGCCTAATCAACTCTGTGCAAAGAAGATGTGTTGCGCTGCATGAGGCAAATGGTGGTCACACCAGATACCGACTGGTTTTCTGATCCACACCCCTACTTTTTTAAAGGTATCTGTCATATCTGTATTCCCAGTCATGTGAAATCCATAGGTTAGGGCCTAATGCATTTACTTAATTTTCTTATATGAACTGTAACTCAGTAATATCTTTGAAATTGTTGCATGTTGCGTTTACATGTTTGTTCAGTGAATTTCAATTTCTGTTTATTTTCTGATTACATGCACCATGGCGACTAGTTTACTGTATATTATGATGGTGTTCTCCCAACAAAGAAGGTGCTTATCTTGAACGTTTTATGTTATTTTTCACTCTTGGTCCAGTTTAAAATACATACAGCTCTTTGTTGTAACTATACATACTACAGCAGTGAAAAGCTCATTTATTTTTCTTGGCTTTCACTTGAAACTTCACCTACACTTCATAGAAAACACACACTAGTTGGATGTTTTTGTTTGGCTTTTGGGAGCGCCAAGCTTCCTTAAATTCTACTCCCATGTTTGGGTGGGGAATTCTTTCCCGAACATGGAAAAGGGGACTGAGGTTTTCAAAGCATGTTCATGTGGAGGGAGATGATAGCTTATTGTTTTGTCCATTATTTGAAGCAGGTAGGGGGCATCTTCTGAAGAAGTGTATATCACATATGGATCACATGCTTTCATATAAACTATTGAGCAACAGTTACTAACTAGGTATGAAGGATCGGGAGACAGGCGCCGGAATGCGTAACAGGGTTTCTTATTAAGCCCCAAATTACGGCGTGCCATGTAAAGGCACAGGGACAAAGACCAAACAAACACGTACACAAAACACAGGGTTGAAACCTAAACATAAAAGCGAGGAGTAACTCAAATAAATACACACGCACACAATGATTATCACACGGGACGAGACCTGTAATCATCTGCACAATCCACAAGGACACGAATGCCCAAAACACACAGCACAGGTACTCACACGAACCAACGAACATTGCAACAATAATCGACAGACTACGGAAACCAAAGGGCACACTTATACAAGTACTAATCAGTGGGAATAGGGGCCAGGTGTGCGCAATGAAAGTTCCAGAGGGATCCCTGACACTAGGCTGCTTCAGTTAATCAACAAAATGTTGATTAATTTATTGAGCAACTACAGAACGTGATATACTACCTGATTATCCATGACTTATTTCTTGCAGCTGTTAATAAATACACCATATATACAAAAGTATGTGGACACTCTTTCAAATGAATGCAATCGGCTATTTCAGCCACACCCGTTGCTGACAGGTATATCAAATTGAGCAGAGAGCCTTGCACTCTCCATAGACAAAACATTGGCAGTAGAATGGCCTTACTGAAGTGCTCTGTTATTTTCAATGTGGCACCGTCCAAGGATGCCACATTTCAAACAAGTCAGTTTGTCAAATTTCTGCCCTGCTAGAGCTGCCCCGGTCAAGTGCTATTATTGTGAAGTGGAAACGTCTATGAGCAACAACAGCTCAGCCTTGAAGTGGTAGGCCACACAAGCTCACAGAACGGGACCTCCGGGTGCTGAAGCGCGTATCGCATAAAAATCATCTGCCTTTGGAAGCAAACTGCCTCTGGAAGCAACGTCAGCACAATAACTGTTTATCAGGAGCATCATGAAATGGGTTTCCATGGCCGAGCAGCTGCACACAAGCCTAAGATCACCATGTCCAATGCCAAGCGCCGGCTGGAGTGGTGTAAAGCTAGCCGCCATTGGACTCTGGGGTGATGAATCATGCTTCACCATCTGGCAGTTCTACAGACCAATCTGGATTTGGCAGATGCCAGGAGAACTCTACCTTCCCCAATGCATAGTGTCAACTGTAAAGTTTGTAAAGTTTCTAGACAATTCTGTTCTTCTAACTTTATGGCAACAGTTTAGGGAAGGCCCTTTCCTGTTTCAGCATGACAATGCCCCTGTGCACAAAGTGAAGTCCATACAGAAATGTTTTGTTGAGGTCAGTGTGGAAAAACTTGACTGGCCTGCACAGAGCCCTGACCTCAACCCCATCAAACACCTTTGGGATGAATTGGTACGCCGACTGCCAGCCAGGCCTAATCGCCCAACGTCAGTGCCCTACCTCACTAACGCACTTGTGGCTAAATGGATGCAAGTCTCCGCAACAATGTTCCAACATCAAGTGGAAAGCCTTCCCAGAAGAGTGGAGGCTGTTATAGTAGCAAACTCCAAAAGTGATGTGTGATGGGCTGTCGCGAATGACAATATGGATGACTGAAAATAATAATTATGTAACAATATTGATTATAGAAACATTGGGTCTAATACAAGACAAGGTGTGCAAATCTTTGTTTTATAATACATTGAAACACATTTAAACTGCTGTGAAGAAACAATGTTTTGTGGTATTTACAATCTATCATGAAATTGGGAACCAAACTAATAATTGCTGGCGAGCTTATGGCACTCGAGAGACTGGTTTCAGTTCAAGATAAGAAAATATATGTGTGACAAAAAAGAATGATTTCACATAGATTTGTATCACTGACTGCAATGTTTCCTGCCTGTTCGTACTCCTCGCAATTTTACCACTGTCTATGTAGCCTAACGTATAGCTCCAGTGATGATGGAAGCAATGCACTCAATGAATTTAATCCATCCTGCCATGACACTGGTGCTACAGAGAGCAAACATCAATCACCTTAAGATGCCAGGCTATTTATATCACCCACCACCACCAACTGTAACTCTCTCTCTCCCCACACGCAGTGACACCTGGGCCTGTGCAGGCAGCATCTCTGTGTCACTGACATGTCATGCACCAGTAGCTCTCTATTTCAGTGAATACATTACTCAGTTTGTGTGATACTTCTGTAAAAACCAGCCTGGTTATTACTAGAATAAACTAGAGTTCATTGCCTTTAGAAATGTATCCTGCTCAGAGAGAATTAACTCATGCATAAGCCTACAGGCTAAGCATAGTGCATGGAATGTTTCTATGTCTAATATAATAGTGGGAACAAAGACAATACATTTTTGTTGGATGGACATTTGAGAGTGATTATGAGGCCTAAGGGGATTCCCCAAGTCAGAGACAGAAAGAAAGATCATTGATAGATTCTGGATAAGCCTAGGGTCTATCAGAGTACCAAGCCTGTATGCATTCACATAGCACTGTTCTAGAATATTGGACCCTTGGATTTCATATTTTTCTAATTCTCAGCGCAGCTCAAGCAATTTCTCCAACTGTCAACAGATTCAAATGAATTTGGGATGTGTACCAGAAACATGTTGGTTGGGAATTGTAGGGAGGTGCTCGTCCGTCTGTGTGTCCCCTGGGGATGGTGCTCTCAGAGTCGCTTAACTATGTCACAAGGAGACGCCGGACTATCGCTCCTCAGGATGGATGAATAAAATGTACTTTTATGTCCATGTGCACAGTGTAAAATGTGTGTTTGGATTAATGTAGGCCTAATTACAGTTTGAGACAGACACTGTGTGAGGCAAACATAATATGTTTGGTTATGTTGCTTTTAGTAGGTTATTCAAATTAGTATGATTAGTGGCATCAGGTGTTTTGTCATTATCTGGCATGCACAGTGGTGTAGTGGTGCCTGGAGAAGTGGGTATACAGCTGGCTAACTCTGCAAATTGTTTTGACTCTCTGCAATTATTTGCTAATGGCAATGGCAGCCCATGAGGAGATTAGCATGGCTACTACTTTGACTTCCACAGCCAAGCAAGCTCACCATCGCCTGGCCCAACCTCGTCACGGTGAGCATGTCATCACGAGTCCATGACATGCGAGTGTTCCCCACTACAGTGATCGATGGAAAGTGCAGTGTTTCTCGTGGAAGTGTTATGGACAGTTTTATTTGCAGTTTGAAACGGGATGCTGTTTTCTGTAAAATGTGTAGACATTTCCCAGAGGCCACTATGGAAGGCTAATTTGTTTGAGACAGATAAAAGGATTGGAAGTACCATATCAAGGCATGCTTCAAGCACCAGGCTAGCCAACCCCACTCCTTTGTACTGGATCAATTTGAAGGCTACAGTGCAAATCATCACAATCAAACCAGGAGTAAATCAACTTTTAAATCAACTTAACCGCGAGGTCATGGACTATTCATTTGTAGAAAGGAATTGTGATCATGCCAAAGTAAACAGGACATAGCACTATGTGGACACAAGGAGAGTGAAGAAGCCCTTAAGGGCAGCAACTTTTGAAATGAAAAAAAATGTATATCTAAATATGATCAAAAAAGTATAAATCGTCTGACTGAGCTGCAGACCCGGTTCCAGGAGGATAAATATGATAATATGATATATAATGAGAGCAGCAACTGCATGTCTGCCAGGGTCTAGGACTTTTGCACTGAAATAATCACTGTTGGCTCCATGTAATCACTATTATATATCCTCTGTTGAGGATGCTGAATTAAAGGTGTATATTCAGCAACTTCGTCAGAATGTAGAGGGAGGTCAGGAATTCCCAACCAAAGTTATGGACAGCTGCAGCCCTGACATTTTCCCTAGCATCAATAGACTACTATAGTATTATATACAGTATATACTGTATACAGTGCAATGAGAACTGAAGAGTTACAGGCTGAATTCAAAATTGATTCAATATTTATTTTTCACCCATCTACACACAACCCCCCGGAATGACAATTTGAAAACATGTTTTCAGAAAAGTTTGCAAGTTTATTGAAAATGAAAATGAAATGCAGAAATATTAAATTTACATAAGTATTCACACCCCTGAGTCAACATTTTATTGAAGCACCTTTGGAAGTGATTACAGCTGTGAGTCTCTAAGAGCTTTCCACACCTGGATTGTGCAACATTTCCTTTATTATTTTAAAAATTCTTCAAGCTCTGTAAAAGTACAGCCATTAAATTCTGTAACTGTTCTAAAGTCCCCATTGGCTAGGGTTGAATATTTCCCCGGTATTTTACAAATGTTCCATGCCGAGAATAAATCACAAGTTATTCAAAAGCATTATAATGCATATAAATGTCTGGATTTGAGAGCTTTGATCAGCATGAAAATTCAAACCTAATGCTACCTTAGCCTGATGAGCCCCATATTAAATACATTTCCTGAGCCCTACGTTAACAACATTTAATAAACCCAAGCCCAAAAAATCCCAAATGATTGTATCAGGAATCAAGGTAAGACCTAGACGCAGACCGTGTCGAAGTAACAATGTTTATTACAGCAACAGGGGCAAAGGTACAGGACGGCAGGCAGGCTCAAGGTCAGGTCAGGCAGAGGTTGGTAATCCAGAGGTGGGGCAAAGGTACAGGACGGAAGGCAGGCTCAAGGTCAGGTCAGGCAGAGGTTGGTAATCCAGAGGTGGGGCAAAGGTACAGGACGGCAGGCAGGTTCAGGGTCAGGGGCAGGCAGAGTGGTCAGGCAGATGGGCGGGCTCGGGGTCAGGACAGGCAAGGATCAAAACCAGGAGGACGAGAAAAGAGAGACTGGAAACAGGAAAACAAGGGCTGTGAGACATGGATTTAACTCAGGACACATGAAAGGTGTGGTGTATACAAAGGGTAAGGGGCAACAGACGATGAACAGCAGAGGGACTAATCATTTTAGAGATGGGAGAGCTTGCGGGTTTCCACCCGGAGCGGGAGATCTCGGGTGGATAGCCATACCTTCTGCCAGAGACGATACCGGGTACGACGACAGTGGCGGACAAACATCTGGAAAGAAGGTACGCTGACCTCTTCCTCCTACTCGGAGATGAGCGGGGGCTAATACCCCAGAGAACATTCAAAAGTTGATAGGCCCATGGCAGTAGGGAAGGGTGTTGCCTGCATATTCCACCCACACAAGCTGCTGGCTCCAGATGGTGGGGTTGGCAGAGACCAGGCAGCGCAGAGTTGTCTCAAGATCCTGGTTGGCTCGCTCTGACTGGCCATTGGACTGGGGGTGGAACCCAGAGGACAGCCTGTCCAACAACCCAATGAGGGTGCAAAACACCTTCCAGAACCGGGACGAGATGGCAGTGTTGCCCTCAGATGGGGGAGACCCGTGACGAAATCCAGGGATATGTGGGACCAGGGACGGTGAGGGACAGGCAGAGGTTGCAGAAGGCTAGCCGGAGCTTGCCGAGGAGTCTTGTTCTGAGCATACACTGTGTAAGCGGAGACAAATGCGGAGACGTCAGGAACCATGGTGGGCCACCAAAAGCGTTGTCACACAAACGCCAGGGTCCAGCGGGAACCCGGGTGGCAGGCCAGTCTGGAGGAGTGGGCCAACTCCAGGACCGCGGAGTGGACCGCGTCAGGCACGAACATCCGATTATCAGGACCCCCCCGGGGTTTGGCTGGGAACGCTGTGCCTCCCTGACTAGTTTCCCTAGACCCCATCTGAGTGCAGTTGCCAGGCACAAGGTGGGAAGGATGATGTCGGGCTCCAGGGCAATAACCGTGGGACTATAATGGTGAGAGTGCATCCGGCTTGACATTCTTGGATCACGGCCGATATGAGAGGGAGCAGAACAGCAGGACCCATCTAGCTTGCCTGGAGTTGAGGCGTTTGGCGGTGCGGAGATACTCCAGATTTTTGTGGTCGGTCCATACGATGAACAGATGTTCTGCCCCTTCCAGCCAATGCCTCCATTCCTCCATCTTCACTGCGAGAAACTCACGATTTCCAACTTCGTAGTTTTTCTCCGTGGCTTCAGGTCTAGGGCAGAACACTGGCACAGGACCGCCTCCAATCCTACATCCGACACATCGGCCTCCACCACGAACTGACGGGGAGGGTCAGGATGAACCAGGATGGGAGCAGTGGTGAAGTGGTGTTTGAGGTCCTGGAACGCCCGGTCAGCAGCAGGGGACCACGTGAACGGAACCTTGGATGAAGTGAGTGCTGACAGGGGGGAAGCCAGGGTGCTGTAACCCCAGATGAAGTGGCGATAGGAGTTGGTGAACACCAGGAAACATTGCAGCAGCATCCTGGACGAAGGCTGGGGCCAATCCACCACCACTCTCACCTTCCTAGGATCCATATGGACACTCCCAGCCGAGATGATGTACCCCAGAAAGGGGATGGTGGAGCGATGGAACTCACACTTCTCTGCCTTAATAAACAGCTGGTTCTCCAGTAGGTGTTGAAGAACCTGTCGGACGTGGAGCACATGTTCTTGGGTAGAGCGGAAGAAGACGAGGATGTCATCAATGTAGACAAAGACTAATCTGTTCAACATGTCGCAGAGAACATAATTTACCAGAGCCTGGAACACAGCAGGGGCGTTGGTCAGGCCAAATGGCATCGTAGTGGTTTTGCACTCATCCTCCTCCCGCATCTGCACCAGATGGTAGGCGTTCCATAGATCCAGCTTGGCGACTCAAAGGCCGAGGAGATGAGTGGTAGCGGGTAGCGGTTCTTCGCCGTTATGTAATTGAGTCCCTGGTAGTCGATGTACAAGCGCAGGGTGCCCCTGCGCTGGAAAAAGAGGACAAAGGACGTATTAAATCCTGCAGCTAGGGAGTCCATAGCCTTGGTCTCCGGTCCCGACAACAAGCACAGTCATCCCCGGAGCGGAGTGGTGCTAGGGAGAAGGTCAATCCTGCATTCATAAGGTCGGTGTGGCGGAAGCGAAGTGGCCTGGGCCTTGTTGAACACCTCTTGAAGGTCCTGGTACTTCACAGGAATGGCGGAGAGGTCCTGGGCACCTTCCAAGCACCCAGGAAGACGTCCGGGGCAGGTTGCATTGACTTCAGACACTGGGTGTGGCGGTACGGACTCCAGCCCATGATGGCACCAGTAGACCAGTTGATGAGGGGATTGTGTCACTGGAGCCAGGAGAATCTGAGTAGACTTGATGAGCAGGAATTGAATAGTCTCGCTGTGATTCCCTGACACCAGTAGGTTGATGGGAGTGGTGATATGAGTGACCTGGCCTATACAGCGCCCGTCCAGCGCTCTAAAATCCTTAGGAGTGGAGAGGGGCTGAGTGGGGCTGTTCAGCTCGGAAGCCAGGGAAGTGTCAAAAAAACTCTCATTGGGCCCAAGAGTCAATGAGGACCCGGAGAGATTTAGACTGGCCTCCCCACAGCAGAATGGCATTAAAAGGGTGCGAGCAAGGGAAGCAGAAAAGTTCTCCATATGGCCCATCAGAGGACTCACTCCTACCAGTGAGCCTGATCTCTTTAAAGGACAGGAGGACACAAAATGACCAAGCGTCCCGCAATACAGACAATTCTTCGTGTAGATCCTGTATTGCCATTCCGCTGGTGAAAGCCCAGCTCTACCTAGTTGCGTAGGCTTGGGAAGCGGTGGCTCAGCCGTCTTCGGCAACCCTCGTGAAAGGTCGGGAAGCCTCAGGTGCTCACAGCAAAGGGATCGTTGGGGACTTCCGGGATGACTCGGAGCCAAGGTGGAATCCCTGGACGTGCAAGTGAAGTCGAATTTCCTCTCCCTCCCTAGTTCCTGTAGTCGACCATTGATTCAGATGGTCAAAGCGATGAGGGAATCGAGATCCGTAGGTAAATCTCGAGCAGCAAGCTCATCCTTGACCTCCTCCGAGACGCTGTGCAGGAACATATCGAACAGTGCATCCTGGTTCCATGCACTCTCCTCTGACAGCGTGCGGAAATCCACCTCGTAGTCAGCCACACTGCAGGAGTACTGCCGAAGCTGGATTAGCTTCTCTCCCAGAGAACACAGCGTAAAAACCCTTCTTAACCTTTCCCACGAACCCCTCCAGACTAACGCATATGGCCGGCTGCTGTTCCTACACAGCAGTAGCCCAGGTGAGAGCCCTCCTGGACATCATCGTGATGAGATAGGCTATCTTGGTGCAATCTGAGGGAAAGAGGAGGGCTGAAGCTTGAAAATGAGGACACACTGAGCTAGAAAGCCCAACATGTGCTCGACTCTCCATTGAAGCGTTCCAGAGGGGGTAAATGTCAAGGGGTCTGAATGTAACGGATGTGAAACGGCTAGCTTAGTTAGCGGTGCGCGCTAAATAGCGTTTCAATCGGTGACATCACTTGCTCTGAGACCTTGAAGTAGTGGTTCCCCTTGCTCTGCAAGGGCCGCGGCTTTTGTGGAGCGATGGGTAATGACACCTCGACGGTGACTGTTGTTGATGTGTGCAGAGGGTCCCTGGTTCGCGCCCGGGTATGGGCGAGGGGACGGTTTAAAATTATACTGTTACATTGATGCTGTTGACCCGGATCACTGGTTGCTGCGGAAAAGGAGGAAGGTCAAAAGGGGGGTGAGTGTAATGGATGTGAAACGGTTAGCGGTGCGCGCTAAATAGCGTTTCAATCGGTGACGTCACTTGCTCTGAGACCTTGAAGTAGTGGTTCCCCTTGCTCTGCAAGGGCCGTGGCTTTTGTGGAGCGATGGGTAACGATGCTTCGTGGGTGACTGTTGTTGATGTGTGCAGAAGGTCCCTAGTTCGCGCCCGGGTATGGGCGAGGGGACGGTCTAAAGTTATACTGTTACATAATACCTTCCGAATGCACTGTAGTATATATATATATATAAAATATATATTTTATACATTGTTTGCAAACTGATATGTGACACGTATTAATGCCAAAATAACATGCAAAACAGACAAGCCCCAAAAAAACATTTTGCAAAAAATGTGGGGATCAAAACAGGTGAGGCTCACCTGCCCTGAATGACGGGTCGCCACTGGCCGGGCAGGTGGCGTTGCGTGGGCGAGATCCTGAGCGCATTATCGTGCCATTCACTGCCATCACCTCATGTTTCAGCATGATAATGCACATCCCAATGTCACAAGGATTTGTATACAATTCCAGGAAGTTGAAAATGTCCCAGTTCTTCCATGACCTGCATACTCACCAGAAATGTCACCCATTGAGCATGTTTGGGATGCTCTGGATTTACGTGTACGACAGCATGTTCCAATTCCCGCCAATACCCAGCAACTTCACACACCCATTGAAGAGGAGTGGGACAACATTCCATAGGCCACAATCAACAACCTGATCAACTCTATGCAAATGAAATGGGTGGTGCTGCATGAGGCAAATGATGGTCACACCAAATACTGACTGGTTTTCTGATCCACGACCCTACCTTTTTTTTTTTTAAGGTAAATGTATCTGTGACCAACAGCTGCATATGTCTGTGACCAACAGCTGCATATGTGTATACCCAGTCCATAGATTAAGACCTAATGAACTCATTTTGATTGACTGATTTCCTTTTATGAACTGTAACTCAGTAAAACCTTTGAAATTGTTGCATGTTGCGTTTATATTTTTGCTCTGTGTATGTATACAAAATGTGTATCACAAGTTGGACGCTGCACCTAACGCCTTTATGGGCGATTGGCGCTCTGGGATTCAATTGCTCTTCAAACAGGTAAACTTGTAAAATTGGCCAACATAAGTGATGTGAAATTATATTTGCTAAAATATTTTTGATGCATAGTTTGCTAGCATGAAACAAGCGTTTAGACAACTCCCTCATTACATGACTGTTTAAAAGAATCCCTGTGATAAATCGGATGACCTACATCGAGTTTGTTTTGAAGTGTTGAATGGGGCAAAACACGCGGAGCGTTCTTCCAGTGGAAGCAGACGCTAAACCACATAAGGTTTCAATAACAAAAGAATGAGAAACATCCACAAACAAATTGCCAAACGCCCCCCTCTCCTCCCTACCGGTATTGGAGCGCAAGCCGGCTGGTTTTACTTGATGCTCTTGCCGGTCTCTTGTCTCCAGCGCTATGCTCGCTATGCTACCCGTGGTCCAGAAAAACAGCAGGTTGGGCCGCCTTCTTTCAACGCTCTACGTCACATGCAGCTTCCTAGTAAGCGAATTCAAATAGAATACAGCCCCATCTTCCCGCAACACTGACAAGGTCAGCGACCAAGGACCACATACCACATTTGGGGATAGACCGCGCCTATATTCGCAAAAGGTAATATGCGTTTCCTGAAAGTTATCCGTGATGGAATAATGCTTACGAAACTCTGAACAGCTGCCGGTGCGTTCACGATTATTATTTTTGTCCAACAATGATACGCTTTGCTTCGGCATTTAGAGAGATGCTTGGTCATCGTGACAACAATAGCCTACACCACTTAAGCTACATGCTTTATAAAACAAACAATAGGCTGAATTTTGAATTACATTATGTTTCAGTTTGAAATGTACATATATTGTGCGTAATCACGGAGTTAACCAAATGTGGCACCGACAGACATGTTAGTCGTTACTCTTATTACTCCCAATATTGTGCGAATGATGCTTATAGACTACATTAGCCTAGAGAATTATGAATACTTGTTTATGTAGGCCCAGTGTAGACTATGATATGCATATTTGGCTGGTTCCATCCGGTTTCTGTCAGCAGCACACGCACACAGAGTATCTGACTACACGGATTAGGATCTACACGCGGGTATTGCATCATAGTTTGAGGCATCACTGATCAGTAGATCTACTGTACATCTCTCTTCTCATCCCGTGCGTCTCGATGCCTAATATAATGTAACCATTTTCCCACTGAGATGACACAGTTACCAAATCATACTAGTCTATTATTATCTAAGGATCTGATCTGAAGGTTTTTCGTAAGCAGGTTTGGGCCAAGCAGAGGATGTTTCACTCTCCGGGTCAGCTGGTGCGCTTTAAATATAACATCGGTCAGTCACATTTGGTCTGTCTTTTTTCCACCTTGACTTGATATAGCACGAGATAAAAATGTTTTTTATCAAAATGACCAGCGAAGTCTGCCTGGTTCTTGGGTAATGCAAGATGTTATGAGAAATTGGGCAATATATGGCTTGCATTGTTGAAAGAAATGTAGACAAATAACAATGGGCCATAGATTTGGCTATTTGCACATATTGATAATGAATTAATAAGGCACTTCGGGGGCTTTCGCGTTCCTCCCCAGGTCATTACTTTGCTCTATGGTAGGCCTATTGGAGAAGTTCTGGTACTGGCATAGGCTGGTTCTGCCTCTGGTACTGGACTACTTTCTTTGGGTTACTAAAGGAAGGGTAACATGTAGACATTGCAGGCATGAGAAACCTTTGTACCATTGTTGTATTGTAACCTAGATAGGGGCCTCTCCACTTTATTGAGCCACCACTTCATAGTTGACCTGACAGATGCCTAGGAAACATTCAAATCCCAATAGAAATGGTGCATTCTAGTGCGCTAGTCTATGTAGCTAAATAATACATGGATGGTTAGCTTCAAGCTTAGCTGACTCATCTCCACAACCCGTTGTCATCTGCCTCTTAGCCTCACCATCCATCTGGCTTCCCAACCCCTCTGAAGATAAATCAGTTTTATAGACGGCCATCTCACAGGGGAAAGGGTTTCTCATTGTGACTAAAACAAGCAGTGACCAGCCAACCATCGTCAGCAGCCCGTAGGCCATCTTTCACTGTTGTGATTTGGGTAACATGACCTCTGACTCGATCCTAAATACTGGAAGGTTGTCATAGCCCTCAAGCCACATTCATTGTCCTCTGCTCTAATGTGTTTCACTGTTTTCATGTAAACTAAAGCAGTGTTCCCCCCTGAGCATGTGGGTAGAAAATCAAGCCTTAAAAGTTGCTGAGGTTTTAACACTTAGGTGTTACAATAATTCCCAAACAAGTTTGTGGTGTTGACATAGTATTTACAAAGCTGTTGTTATGATTATTGTTGTGTACACAATAGTGATGGGGGAAAAAATCGATACAGTTACATTTAGCAATATTATTTTGGACAAATATATAGATATAATAATGATTTTCTAATCAGCGTTAGCTAGTGCTAGTCGGCTGTACCTGTGCCAAAACTGGTATTGTTTATCCTTAAGCTTGTTCTCCATCTTCTTTTTAAATATTGAGCCAACATGTTTCCAGCACTTTTATTTCCATGACTAATCAAAACTAATTTTCTCATGCTCTCTCTTGTCTCTGCAGTAGATGTAGTGAGAAACATGTTCCCATATGTTTGCAAATTTGGAACATCAAATCGCAATAAAATCTCAGTATCGAATCGTAATACATATAGAATTGTGAGAATCGCAATACATATCGTATAATCAGCTTAAATATTGTGATAATATCATGACGTGAGCTCCTTGGCAATTTCCGGCCCTAGTATACAATCTATTATGCTGTTCCCGTTGTCCAGTTTCGGTGCTTTTGATGTTTAATAAGTGCTTGCACGATTCAAATAGGAAACCATTTCCAGTGTCCTACACCACAGTATATTAGGCATAGAAATGCCTTAGATGTATACCGTGTAATATGTCAACTGGAGTCAGGTATGTATTAGGTTGCATACCTTCAGTAAGTCCCTAGCCTGGCACAAGAACCCTTGATCAACAACGTGGCTTAGGCGCTGTGTCCGTCCAGTGCTCCAGTCCCATGGTGCCGTCGTAGAAAACAGGGAGGGAAGTGGAGCTCAGACTCTAATCCCCTGTGAGTAGTTGAGCAGTCCTCTACAGCCGTAGCTTATCAAAAGAGGTTGTAAGAGACAGTTCATGTTCGGTCAGAGCCCAGTTTGTTTATGCTTTTTCTCCAGTTATGAATGTCCTGTTTGGCGTTTACGTAGCCTAACCCTTACTCAGTGGTCCCCTTTGACCCCCTCTCAAACAAATACTTGGATTAAATGTCCCTCAAATCAATGTAAGCTAATGAAAAAAATGTTTGTTGTACAAGAATTTAGAAGAATAATCTACACACCGTTATCAAACTACTAAAACTTTACACTTAAAATGTGTGGTGTAATATGTTATGTTTTCCCATACCATTACTTAGGCGTTGACGCTGCAGCAAATATTGGCATGGATTAACAGGTTGGTTCTTGGCACTGGCAGCACTGGATGTTGCTCCGGGGGCCATGACACTCTGCCTAGACAGAAATCACCACTTGTTTTAGCTCGCCCTGTGCGCCAGGAGGGCAGAGTTGGCACTTAAAGACCAATGGAACGGTTCCAAAAGTTAACACCACCTACCTGGCACACTGGGTGAGCTAAATCCATCGCTGACTACAATCTGCTGACTACGCACAGGCACCGCTCAAGGCCTTCCATGGTAATTAAATGTACTTACTTAGCAGCTGAAGACATGTCTAATAAGTAGTCTAAGTGGGTGTGGTTAGCTGGTAGATGGTAGATACGTCACCACCCATGCATTTGAACAGAATCAGCTCAGTAGTGGGTTAAGAGCACCTGTAGTAAAAGGCACCCGGTAACACTTTACACCAAGTTGTTCTCATACCTGTGTAGTAACTTGGTATTTACTCTTGTAATGCCATTATATTAACAGGTATATTGTTGCTCAAAATGTCTCCTTATAGCCCTAAATGTGGTAGATAGACTTATTGTCTGCTTTGCCATTACCAGTTGTTCATGTAAGACTACTTTCTGGGTGTGTTGCCATAGAAGTTAGAAAGAAGAAACTACAATAATAGGATATCAAACACCTATTGATTATTTTCATGGAAAGACCCCTGACTGCTGGGCAGGGTGTGTATTCTGGCTGTCAATGGCCCCATTGTCTCTCAGTAGTCTTTTTTCTATTGAAGGTTGCTGTTACGTCTTTAGTATACAGGGCTTCAAAGAGGCAACTGTATACTGGATCAGTGTTTCTGGTAGATTGAATCGTTTTGTGTGAAGTGAGAGATGGCAATTGTGGTTAATGATGAGCTAGTTGTACGCATACACGTTTGCTACAGTACATACATTACTTTCAGGTGACCTTGAGGTCAGATGCCTGCTTTCAAAAAGGCTACAAGCCCTTTCAACACCACCCTGGCTTACACTTTTGACATGCCAAGTCCTAGAATTAATGTATTGAGAGAATGAGAGTTCATTTATTTTAAACGTTTGCTTTCGTGCGTAGCCTTTATCATTAAAAGTGCAATATGCAACTTTTTGGGCCACCTGACCAAATTCACATAGAAATGTGCATTATAGGTCTGCCATTCCTTTTGGGCTCCCGAGTGGCGCAGTGGTCTAAGACTCTGTGCAGGAGGCGTCACTGCAGTATCTGGTTCGAATCCAAGCTGCATCATTGGGATTGGGAGTTCCATACGGCGGTGCACAATTGGCCCAGCATCGTCCGGTTTTGACTGGGGTAGTCCGTCATTGTAAATAACAATTTGTTCTTAACTGACTTGCCTAGTTAAATAAAGGTTCAGTTGTTGGCCTCATAGTATAACTTGCAGACTTTTCCTTTTTCAAGAAGAGGCTTCAAAACGTTTATATGTTTTCCCGAAACACAGACTGTTTCTGGAATTCCTGATTTGTTCTTCTCAAGTAGAAAACCCATTCTGGTTCGACGCCCAAAACATGCTTTGGTTGAGGTCAAAGTGTCAGTGGAAAATGGTGACATAGGATTTAAAATTCCACCCAGCAGAGTATAATTTCTTAGACCCTCAGATCTATTCACTCTACCACTACCACATAGTGAGTTATTTTAATGGTGAGCATAGAAATAGCACACCTAGAACAGATCTACCACTTCTTAGACTTGCTTCAATGTGAATTGTATATATATATATATATATATATATACAATTTTAACCTTTATTCAACTAGGTAAGTCAGTTAAGAACAAATCCTTATTAACAATGATGGCCTACCGGGGAACGGTGGGTTAACTATCTTGTTCAGGAGCAGAATGACAGATTTTTACCTTGTCAGCTTGGGGATTCAATCCAGCAACCTTTTGTTTACTGGCCCAACGCTCAAACCACCTGCCGCCCCAATAAGCCAACCGGTATGGAAAGCATGTTGTATAGGAACATGTTTTGACTGGGGCGAGGGCTGGGGATGGACACCTGCAGTATGGCCTGACATATGGCAATGGTCAATGAAAATTGCTTCTGAAAGACAACGCAGAGCTGTGTAGAGCACTGCAATGGGGAACATTTCAGATGGAGGAAGTTAATATTCAGTTAAGAGTAATTAACACATTACTTAGCATATTTATTAATTTTCTCTTTATTGTATACACATGATTTCCAGTGTTCTATTTGTGACACTCATATGTGTCACAGGTTGATGGTCGCTAGACTCCTCGCTGTATATTATGTATTAAAACTCGTCTGTTGATAGTGAAGGACGTCAGACTGGAGGCACACTGATATTGTATTGATGACCTTGTGAGCTTTGTGTGAATTCATCACCCAGTGTCTGGTGGAAAGCAGACACTTACTGTCTTTTGTTGTGACTTTGTACAAGACTCCCTGGATGTTGTTTAGAGAACATTGGTGCTGTGAGGTAAAACAAAAAGGGGTGGGGGTGGGGGGGGGGGGGGATATGCTTAATTGTCACATACAGTGAAATGTGTTGCTTTCACAGGGTCCGCCATAGTAGTACGGCGCCCCTGGAGCAAATTAGGGTTAAGTGCCTTGCTCAAGGTCACATCGACAGGTTTTTACACCTTTGTCAGCTCAGGTATTCGAACCAGCGACATTAAGAGAAGGCGGATTAGACATTTCTCTTGGCTTCTGCTCTGGAGATGTTCTCCCTGAATTCTTATAATCAATCAACATGATTTTGATAGATGGGATCAATAACGGCTCTCCATTCTGTTCACCTGGAAAGTCCCTTTTACAAGCACACATCTTCTCCATCTCAATTTATTTGCTCTCCACCTCTTCCTCATGTCTTTCCTCTCCCACAGGCTATTCAGACCTACTTAACCAGGTAGTGTATCATGCTCATGAAAACACTTGGCTCATATCTCCTTGTCAGTTTCATCCAAGGTGACACAAGATTCCCTGAGGACTAGACTGTCACAGGAGTGGCCTGTGCCTGCCCGAAGGCCTGTGGATACACAAACCAGACTACAGCATGGTGACGCTAGTGACCTCGCAATGCCTGAATGCCATTCATACCTCTGAGCAAGGGCCCAACAAGAAACTTTTATACTGCCTGTTTTACATTTAGGCAGAAGTCAAATGCAGTTACTAGATATGATATATTGTTCTACTTCACCTCTATGACCGTGGCAATTGCCGTAGCTGCTATTTATAAAACCTAAATTATAACACGTCAATGAAAAAAAAAGTGTGATTATCCCGTAATTTGCAAAGCTCAAAACCGCAACCAGCCTCAAAGTGGTTCTATATTTACTCAAATCGTTCTGTCAACGTGGTGCCAAGATAACTCTGAGTAGGTTACCTATCCTTTTTCATTTTCGCTCTGCACACTCTATGCCACATAATCCTGTTGGGTGTACCAAGAGACACAAAGCCACCAATCCTGATCATCATGTGGCTCAAGGGCAGTCAGTCGTGTTGCTGCAGGTGGCACATTGTGTCCGTTAACTCAGTTACACGCCTTCTCTGTTTCAGGCTCCATGGTTACTCAACGTAGTTCACCTGAAACAGAACACAGCCAGGCTCAGAAGTTGTACCTCTTAGTCAGCACAGGTCTAGGATCAGTTTACCTTGGCCATGAATGTCTGAGGGAAGATTTTAGGCAGCCTGTCAAGCTATCCCTCAGGTTCGACCTTGGAGGAAAATGCAGACCTACCAGCTTGACAAACTGCCAAACCAAAGACACACACACACTATTGTGTTACATGCTCTGATCAGCTTGTCATTGAGATAGTTCAATTAGAGGAATGCTGTTGTAGTGGTTGGCTACCTGCCTCTTCATTCTAATTCTAAGGCTCCATTGTTCATTTAACCTTCCCTGAAGTTTAAGGTAACAGGATAGTTTCGAGCACAGGTAGACCTAAGGTAGGCACACTGTTTGCTCAGTTCAACAACGGGCAAGGACAGGCATCTGAGGTGCCTTGTGATTGGCTTAGATAGGACACATCCCTCTGGCTGGGCGGGACTGTGGTTGGTTGTCTCTGGCTGTGAAAGCATCTGCCCATCCCTCTGTGTCAGCTGATATTCTGAGACACCAAACAGAGGAAAGACACATTACAGAGGACACATGATGACATCATGGGGAGAGGGGAGAAACTACTGTGGCGCACAAATAATTAATAAACTTCTCTTGAAATACACAAGTAGGCTCATGTAAGTCAAATAGCCTAAACAAACTTGTTTTGTATACTCACATAAAGTTTTTTTGTGCGACTTATCATCGCTTACACGGTGTGTTTTGGTATTTTCACTATACTATTCAGACTTATAAACCTAAGCAGCTTATGACTCCTGAGACCCCGGTATGCATTGTCGTCACGTTCAATCAACCAACCCCACTATCAACCCGGGCCAATAATCAGATTAGACTTTTATCACCATATGGATGTTTGAAAAATAGATCATCTCTGAGTTTAATTAAAAGAGCAACACATGGGAATATGCACAGAGGATTATATATCTGAGTGATTAGCAACATTTTTTGCTTACGTTAGAAATGTAAAAAATATTGTAAGTCAAACACCTGAAAAGAGTGACGTGAAGATGCCCGGAACGCCTGTAGGAATACCCTTCCCCTACCACTTCACCCTCCGTTAAGCCCACATTATACAGCTCACAAATACTCATGGTGTCTGTTAAATAACAACTGTGTTTACATAGTCGTGATGAAACAACGTCTTTATTTAGAAAAGCTGGGCTGGAGATATTCCTTACCTAAACAATGTTGTGTTTGTGTGCGTTTGTGTGTGTGTGTGTGTCAGAAGTCGTGTAGTGTCGTGTCATGTCGTGTCATGTCGTGTCATGTCGTGTAGTGTAGTAGTTATAAACCAGCTGATAAAATCTCAAAATTCTACTACTATCAGTTTTAGCATAAGATTTAAATAGGCTTTCTAACGTCTTTATAGTGACGTTGAGTCACTGTCTTCATTCACGTTTTCCTTTTTTCTTCTGAAAGGTCAGCCAATCACAGCACATGGCGACTAGTTTAGCTAATTGCCTGCCGTTGACAGCTGAGATGGGGCTGAATATGAATGAGGCTCCACAGCAGTGCAATCTGATCTGGCCACGACTTGATGAGAGACAGAGACTGATATAATTTATTGATGCCACTGCACCATGTTGTTGTCATGGAGCTCGTTTTATAGCCACTCTTGAGATTGAAATGGTAGGTTCTAGTTTTAGTGCTTTTGTCCCCTTCTGGTATGGTTGGAACTTCAACCCCTTTCCTCAACTCTTTACCTTGGATAGAGTTAGTGTGCTATGGGTCGCCTTTAGAGCTATGGGTCTACCTTCATGCTTCTAACCCACCTAATCAAAGCCATGCCATGCCCCTGTTAAGCTGTATCGTCTAGAGTATGGCTGAGCATGTTTTACTAAACTACGATAATCCCATTAAAATAAGCTTTTACTTGTGATGTTGAAATGCCTTCATAAGCCAGTGGTTGGTTGTGTTATGTCAACGTATGTGAGATCAGAAAAAAATGGAATGTTAATTAAGCTCGTTGGATCACGAAGGCACATATTAATATCACTCATCAGTTGTTGTAGATTGTGTGCCTGGAACTAAGCAGCTGCCTCTTACCCATGATATCTCTTGAACAACTTAGAAAGTGTGTATGTGTGGTGTATGTGTGTATATACGATCAGAGACATGTTTGCTTTGTCAATAAAGACACGTGATCTTGGTCACTGCTGCCCGTACACCACTCCCCTGTCACTCCACTCTCCACCCATTCTGGTTTCCATTACTCCATTACCTTCCTGAAATGTGAGGGCAGAATGGGGGGTGGGGGTGGAGGGGGCTACCCTCAAGGTGAAAAGTGGGTGGGGCAAGAGCTGATCTGGTTTCAGGTAGAAACTCAACCTTGTGACAAGGGTGATTAACTCTGTCAGTGTGCTCAAGTGCATTCTGGAGCTGAGATCTGGTCTTATGACCCAGCAGTCAAGAATTTAAATGACAAAAGGGACATGGCCTCAACCTGTGGGAAACTGATTTTCAGTAGGGCGCACACTTAAAACATGCCATTGTCAATGTGGTATTGGTGTTAGCTACAGTTGTCTCCAAACAACCTTTAACCTCTGAATATTGTGCCTAATGGTCCACATATGTGGGAGAGAATAGTCCAAAAGTAGTCCACATATGAGAGCTTTTTTTATTATAATTTTTTTATAACTTACATTTTTTATTAGTTTTTCAAGCCTAAGTTTACAATACAGACATTCATCTTAGAGGGAGTGGAGACATCATTATCCTCATTATTGTCCAGCTCCCCTACCCAGAGAGCTTTTCAACAGTTTCTCCCACTGTTCCTCTTCATATTTCCCCTGTACTGACACTCTCTATCCTCTTCCTCTTCATATTTCCCCTGTACTGACTCTCTCTATCCTCTTCATATTTCCCCTGTACCAACCCTCTCTTTCTTCTTCCTCTTCAACATTCCCCTGTACTGACTCTCTCTATCCTCTTCCTCTTCATATTTCCCCTGTACCGAAACTATCTTTCCTCTGCCTCTTCATATTTCCCCTTTACTGACCCTCTCATTCCTCTTCATATTTCCCCTGTACTGACTCTCTCTTTCCTCTGCCTCTTCATATTTCCCCTTTACTGACCCTCTCATTCCTCTTCATATTTCCCCTGTACTGACTCTCTCTTTCCTCTCCATATTTCCCCTGTACTGACCCTCTCATTCCTCTTCATATATCCCCTGTACTGACCCCTGTTCTTCCTCTTTCCCCCTCCAGTAAACAGTGAGCGCTGAGAGCCAGCTGGGTCAGAGATGCCACCCCCTGCCGCAGGCCCCCCAGCAGTGACCCCTCCGGACGGGGGCTGGGGCTGGGCCGTGGTCCTGGGATCCTTCATCTCCATCGGCTTCTCCTACGCCTTCCCCAAGGCCATCACCGTCTACTTCAAGGACATACAGAAGATCTTCGACTGCTCCTACAGCCAGATAGCATGGATCTCCTCCATCATGCTGGCCGTCATGTACGCAGGCGGTAAGACCAATACATTAAGTTGGTGTCCAGGTAGTCTCTTGTTGAAGTCGTCTGTCTGATTTGTTAAGGTTGGGGTTCTGTATATGTAGTGCCCTGAGTTTATCTTCATCATGTGACCTGTCCAGGGAAAACTCATGCCCTAAGTATGGGGCAAGGTACCTGTACTGATCTGATTGTGTGTCTCCTATGAGAACCTATGACCATCTTTAAATTGACATTCAAGAGGAAAACATGGTTTCTGTGACTAGTCATCAGCATATTGTAGTAGTCATGCATCACATTGTCTCCTTCTCAGCATGACTTTACCCCTCACTAGGTTACCCGGTAGGCACCTTGCTTGGCAGTGCCACGCTGGCCATCTGTTAGCTGATGCCATCCTATCCAGTCATTTCTAATTGTTGCTGTCAACAGGGTTTGTTGTATCCTAGGCCGTTGTTGTGATGACGGTGACAGTGATGGCCAATTGGCCATAGAGAGCCAAGGACACCCAATACCATCCTCTATATGTGACAAGCCTGTAGAAGGCACTTGTCCCTCGTTAAAATGTTTAGTGTAATTCATTCATATTGATCTCTGAGCAAAAGGGGAGAACAGAGCTTCATCAGCTATTCATTAAACACCTGCTCTCTTGTCCTATGTGTTTGCACCAGCTGTAGGCCGATAAAGCAATTGTCCTTTTAGTGTTTAATGCATTCTTCATCTCTACAAGCAACGGACAGCCCAGTGCGGTATATGCTGTTCTCTGGAATAACATGGCGGAAAAACAATCACCAAATATTTACCCCAATCAGAGAGCTGCTTATTGAGGGTGTTTGTCCTCTTGGAAGAGGAAGGAGACTTGTGGCTCTTTTACAACGCACCTGTTGTTTTCGCACCGCCTGCCGTCTGTGCTGTTGACGCAACTGCCACCTCCACCACGTGTTCAGAGGTCAGACACATACTGAATTCTCCAGGGCAGTCATCAGGCAGACTCTCTAACTGATAAGATAGCAGTGCCACTTATGATGCTGATTGGATGTCAATCACAGAGCAAACAAACTGGAAATGCTTGCCATATCCTCAAACATCAGGATAAGCCAATGTGTGGCTCTTGCTGATTTCAAACAACAGCAGCCAACCTATTTTTATGATGTATGGCCACACACACATATTAGATAAGACCACAAATGCACAACAACTGTAAGTGAAGGCAACTATTTCATATCTTCCTGGATGTTGTGTGTCTCCATAACCCAGGGTGTAACACAGACACTGAGGTGAATGATTAGTAATGATGTTGATGGGTGCAGAAAAGAGCCCAATGGGAATTATTTTCAAATATTGCACTCTATTACATCAGCTATATGGACGCCTAATGCAGATCTCCCGTCCCTCCTCCCTTCTAGCCTGGCTGAGTGTCGCTCTGCAGTGACGTGCTAAAATGGAGGCTGTGTGTGTGTCAGTGTTGGATCAATGTCACTAATCCACACAGAGAGAGGGACAGTTGACCTTGGCTAGGCTAGGCAGCATGGCTACGTACAGTACCATCCTCTGTTGACGGTCAGCACAGCAGAGCTCTCTCACTGCCAAGCACATTAACTGAACTGTCCAGAAATATGGCTAGCTAAGCTGTGTTATTAGTCGATCAACCACTTATAGAATTCATGTTTGCGTCCTTGCATAACTGCTCTAGTTTCATATATCAGCGCTTTATTCCGTATTGAGAGTGACATTAATAGTATGATGGATTGCAAACATCAGTTTCCTGCATAGTCAGCTGTCTTGACGGTTTATCAACCTTTTCTTTTGCAACCTCACAAATCAGGGAGTGGTCGGCAAATGTGTTACACAAACTTCCATCTTTCTGCTGTCAAACTAGCTTTTAGGTCCTGTGAAATAAATCACAGCTGGAAGGGTAAATGACGGGTGTACCCATACTCTTGTAGGTTTTCGTTTCCATGATTGAGCCCATATTTTGCCTCAAGTCTGGACACAAGCAACCTTAAGTTATGGTATCTGATCATGCTTCATTAAAATGTTTTATAATTGAGCCCAATCATGTTGGTAGGGGCTGAGATACAGTATGTTCAAATATAGCGTGTTCTATGTCAATAGTAGTCTAATTTATTGTTCTTATAGTTACTGTCAAAACAAACTCCTCATTTCCTTTTGGTAACCTGGAAAGTGTGTCCAGCTATTGCAGCAATTAAACTTCACTTATGAATTCCTTTTTAAAAGGAGTTAATATGAAACCTCAAGGGCTCCCTCCACTTGGCCTATCCAGGTTTCACCACCAGACTCAGGAGAATACTGACAAGTGCTCTGTATGCAAACGAGGAGGGCTCCTCTTCTCAAGGTCGGAAAAAGATTCACGCAGAGCAAATGAAGTCAGGCGACTTCTTCCCCAACCTGTTTTTAAATAGCACCTCTCCCCAAGTCCGACACAGATACCGCACATCTTCTGCTCGCTAATGGGGGCATTGTTAAAAAAAAAGGGAAAAAACCTTTCATTACTCTTATCGTTTCTTATTCAATTTACTCGTCCTTTTGTTTAACGTCTGTCATGAAAGGGGACATTGTGACATGCCATAGAATCGGAGTCATTCCTCACCCTATCAGTTAATGGAGACCAGAGGTTCAAACATAACAGGACTTTAGAAATACGAAGGACAAAGTTTCCCTCAACAACAACTTTTAGAAAGGACACAATTTAAAAGGAACTGTTTGGACCTGTCAGTTTGATGTACTATCAATGACCATAGAGAGGGTTGAACGACGGGTTGACCCACTAAAACCAACATCTGCTAAGATTCACTTGCTGCCAGTTGTCTTGTGTTGTATGGCCCTAAGAAGAAGTTGTGTGGCAAGCCCTTATTGAAGGTAACAAGGAAATGGGAAGTGCTGTGTGGCATAGTAGCGCGATGCTGGTCGGCCCCACTCAATTCAACTGCGTGTGTACTACCAATATCAAGTGCTTACTGTTACTCATGGAAAACTGTGAATGAAAAAGAAATGGCACTGAGGGACAAATGGGCCATGGAGCCAAGGTCTTCTGATCACTTCAAGGTGTGTGTGTGTCATAGTTCCTGATTCCCCCCCCCCACCCCTCTCTTTAGATACGAAAACATTACATTGCAGTGCACTTTCAGAAAATACATCTGGTAATGCTTTAATGCAGTGTAACCAGACCAATTCAGAGGAGTCCATTTACGTTAACCAGTGTTCTCTCACTGTTACATCTGAAACCTATCTATGCCCATACAGTGTGTATTCATACAGTCAGTGTCTATTATCCATTTCATAAGATAACTGGTTGCCACATTGGGTCTCTGTTTTGCATTAGCATGGCAGCTGTGCCTTGAAAGCTTATGAAATAGAGAGAACCATTGCGTGTCCAACCAGAGCTCAGTTCATTGTCTTCACTCAGCGTGTCGATGATGCTTGACGGGCCCGATCGATTCTGACTCATTCTGTTTGACTAACGCTCCATTAGTTTGGCCCTCAGCTCTCAGTGCAGCCTGTCCAAGGCTGACAGGCACCCATTGGTTAATTGTCTAGGTGCTGAGTTATGTCCAAGATGTCACCTGCACTCTATGTCATTGGTCTTGCTGGTCCAACAGTACATGTATTGCTTGTCGTGATGGGATCTCTGATACATATGTAGCAAAGTTGGAAAATAACAGATGTTTTGTCAACGTGCTCTGTACTTATTGGCAATAAGGCCATTTTTTCCGTTTGACTACTAAGATAATGCTGTGTTATACCCATGCCTGTTTGTTACTGATCTCTCAATGCAGCCCTCATCCCCTTAAGAATGCATGCAGAACACACAACACGGTGTTGTACATTGTTTACCAGTATCAACAAGGTCTTGTTACAGTACTTCTATTTCCAGAGCTGGGAAGTTTCACTCTGTCTTTCAACGCTAACAAGCGTAAACCGTTAAGTAATCACTACATGATTACCCGAGTCTATTGCAGGCTGAATGTTTGGGTTGGATGAAAGACCATGTTTTTAGTATCTCATTTGTTTCTCTTCCAGGTCCCATAAGCAGTGTACTGGTAAACACATATGGCTGCAGACCTGTCATGATCATGGGGGGAGTACTGTCTTCTATCGGGTTGATATCCGCTTCCTTCTGCAACAGCGTGGTGGAGCTTTATGTTTGCATCGGTCTTATAGGAGGTAATTCCGATGAAATCCATTTTCAACTCATTCGGAGTTATTTGATTATAGTGTCAAACTCCTTAAGTGACTGGATGAAAATAGGCCTACAACTGATTTGGAGTTTCCCATTCTGTCTTTCACAAAGGTCATAGTAAAAGACTATAGATACATTACAAGAGTACAGTTAAGCTTGATTTGTCAAATCATTTAATGACCACAGTCTGGCTACTTGAAGAAAATGTATATTATTCCGAATGTGTTCTTATCAGATAATTATCTTGTTAGAAATGTATGATCTTTTTAACTCTAAATCATATTATTCATCTCTCCTCACAAAGGCCTGGGCCTAGCCTTTAACCTTCAGCCAGCCCTGACTATGATTGGCAAGTACTTCTATAAGAAGCGTCCCATCGCTAACGGAATAGCCATGGCCGGTAGCCCAGTGTTCCTGAGCAGCCTAGCCCCTTTCAACCAGTACCTGTTCAACTCCTTCGGCTGGAGGGGCAGCTTCCTCATCCTGGGGGGCATACTGCTCAATTGCTGTGTGGCTGGCGCCCTGATGAGGCCCCTGGGGCCACCGCTGGGCAAAATCAAGAAGGATGAGGAGTTGGTCGTTGCCAAAACCGCCACCAAGAAGAAGGAGACGACCACTTGTTTGGGGACTGTCAACAAGTTCATTGACCTGTCGCTTTTCAAGCACCGCGGTTTCCTTATCTATCTGTCGGGCAACGTCATCATGTTCTTGGGCTTTTTCTCGCCAATCGTCTTCCTGACGGCCTATGCCAAGGACATAGGCGTGGACGAGTACTCGGCCGCCTTCCTGCTCTCCATCCTGGCCTTCGTGGACATGTTTGCCCGGCCCTCCATGGGGCTCCTGGCCAACTCCAAGTGGATCCGGCCCAGGATCCAGTACTTCTTCAGCTTCGCCGTGCTCTACAACGGGGTGTGCCACATCCTCTGCCCCCTGGTGGAGAGCTACACAGGCCTGGTGGTGTACGCCGTGTTCTTTGGTTTTGCGTTCGGCATGGTCAGCTCGGTGCTGTTTGAGACCCTGATGGACCTGGTGGGGGCTCAGAGGTTCTCCAGCGCTGTGGGGCTCACCACCATTGTGGAGTGCTGCCCTGTCCTCATTGGTCCACCCCTGGCAGGTATGTCACTGATCTCTCAACTCATTGCTACTTAATTCAGTTGTGAGACATTGTTTACTTTTTAAGCAGTTGATATGCCAAAGGAATAAATTAAAGTCACCCAATTATTGTTTTATGGAGTGCTATTGCTTAGTAATCATTCACTTGGTTTGATCTTGATTATAGAGTTTGCTGATTTAGAGTGGAAAAGCCATATTACGTTTTGGCATTCTTATAATATGTGCTTATTTGTCTAATTACAATAACAACAAATGGAAAGTTCATTCTGTGATTATTGGTCCTTTACAAAATGCTTCATTTATTTGACATAATGAAAAGCATTAGACATGAAGAAACTGATAAAGGCATATTTGGAAATGCAGAACATAACAATATGACAGACCTTCATCACTCAATAAAACATTAAAAAACATTTTCCAAAAATGTAATAACATTGACCCTTTCTATGCTCTTATTTACAGGTAAACTGGTGGACATCACCAAAAACTACAAGTACATGTATTTCTGCTGTGGGGCTGTGGTGATCATGGCCAGTATTTGGCTGTTCATCGGCAACTTCATCAACTACAGACTCCTGGCCAAGGAGCGCAAGCAGGAGGAGATGTACAAACGGACTGAAACCGAGGACCCTGACCGGGACCAGGACCAAAAGGAGACAGACGGGGACACCCAGGCCTTGGAGGACATGGTAGACCCCAAAGATGAGGACGCCATGCAGAGGGAGACCAACATCTAGAGCCCCTCCCTACTGTCAACCACACCCCCCTCCACCACCACCCTCACGTCCCCCTCTGCCACTATCAAACTGCAGACTGAGCTCAAGTGGGGTGCCTCCTGGTCTTTCACTCTCCAGGGTTCCGCTCGGGGGCCTCCCCGCAGGGGCCCCTTTGTTTCAGAGACACTCAAACTGCCAAAGTAACAACGACAACCATGTCGTGGGATACTGCGAGGCGTATTGCTGGAGGAAGGGGTGACTGCCCTGACTGCTACTCAAACATCAGACTAGCCGGATATAATGGTGTAAGATACAGATCGCATGTTAGGAGGCCACAAGGCTTGGAATATGAGAAAGAAGCTTTTGTCGCGTATCTAGGAATCTGTGAAATGCGCCCTGTCGACAGAAATCTAGTACTGCTCATGTATTTAGTCTGTGACACTAAACCTACCACACCAGCAGCCCAATTCAACTGTTCTGATTGAAATCAATACAGATTAATATCCCAGCTTCCTATGCTGGGAGCTGACATGCCAGGACACATAATGTCTGTTATTACCAGGGTTATGATGAGAGACATATCATTTCAACACAGGAACAGAGAGGAGTTCATGGTTTGGTGGCTCCAGTGACCATGTATTATACTGTCCTTTAGCGCACTGTGTCCGTTGTGTTCGTTAGCTAAACCTGCACAACTGCCAAGCTTCTAATCTAACGATAACACACCCGCTGTTTTATTCACTATTGCATATTGCACATGGAGTCCGTATACGCTGCACTACTTCTAAACCGGCCATGTTTAGGCCTCATCCAAAACAACAATGAAACAAAAGCAATTGAATCATATTTAATGAGGTTGAATGTAAATTCGTTTTATTGGCTGTATTTTCAATGGCCTTATTAAGAATACTTGATATTCACAATCAAAATCATCTAGAAATGTGCATATTGCTGGTTTATACCAAATAAAGAATCCATGAGCAATATAACCTATTCCTAGCCATTGTTTTGATGTACGTATGTACAGGGATATTCATTTGTGTAGTCAATGGTCATTTCTGGGAGTAGCTGTTTAACTTTCCCCAATGATACATTGCCTTATGTAAAGAATGCACCTAAGTTGTGTCATATATACAGTACCAGTCAAAAGCTACTCATTCAAGTGTTTTTCTTTATTTTTACTATTTTCTACATTGTAGAATAAGAGTGAAGACATCAAAACGATGAAATAACACATATGGAATAATGTAGTAACCAAAAGAAGGTTAAGCAAATCCAAAAAATATATATTTGAGATTCTTCAAAGTAGCCACCCTTTGCCTTGATGACAGGTTTGCACACTCTTGGCATTCCCTCAACCAGCTTCACCTGGAATGCTTTTCAAACAGTCTTGAAGGAGTTCCCACATATGCTGACCACTTATTGGCTACTTTTCCTTCACTCTACTGTCCGACTCATCCCAATCCATCTCAATTGGGTTGAGGTCAGGTGATTGTGGAGGCCAGGTCATCTAATGCAGATGACCTCTCCTTCTTGGTCAAATAGCCCTTACACCGCCTGGAGGTGTGCTGGGTCATTGTCCTGTTGAAAAACAAATGATTCCCACTAAGTGCAAACTAGATGGGTTGGAGTATGCAGAATGCTGTGGTAGCCATGCTGGTTAAGTGTGCCTTGAACTCTAAATAAATAATTGACAGTGTCACCAGCAAAGCCTACTTTGCATCTCACAAAGACACTGTGGTTGGAAAGAAAACATCTCAAAATTAGACTCATCAGACCAAAGTACAGATTTCAACTGGTCTGATGTCCATTGCTTGTGTTTCTTGGCCCAAGCAAGACTCTTCTTTTTATTGGTGTTCTTTAGTAGTGGTTTCTTTGCAGCATTTCGGTCTGATTCACGCAGTCTCCTCTGAACAGTTAATGTTGAGATGTGTCTGTTACTTGAACTCTGTGAAGCATTTATTTGGGCTGCAATTTCTGAGGCTGGTAACTCCAATCAACTTATCCTCTGCAGCAGAGGTAACTCTGCGTCTTCCTTTCCTGGGGCGGTCCTCATGAGAGACAGTTTCATCATAGCGCTTGATGGTTTTTGCGACTGCACTTGAAGAAACGTTCAAAGTTCTTGAAATTTTCTGAATTGACTGACCTTCATGTCTTAAAGTAATGATGGATTGTCGTTTCTCTTTTCCTCTTTCAGCTGTTCTTGCCATAATATGGACTCGGTCTTTTACCAAATAGGGATATCTTATGTATACCACCACTACCTTGTGACAACACAACTGATTGGCTTAAAAGCATTAAGAAGGAAATAAATTCCACAAATTAACTTTTAACAAGGCACATCTGTTAATTTAAATGCATTCCAGGTGACTACCTCATGAAGCTGGTTGAGAGAATGCCAAGCGTGTGCAAAGCTGTCATTAAGTCAAAGAGTGGCTACTAAGAAGAACCTCAAATATAAAGTATATTTAGATTTGTTTAACACTTTTTTGGTGTGTTATTTCATAATTTTGATGTTTTCACTATTATTCTACAATGTAGGAAATATAAAAAAAATATAGAGAAACCCTATAATGAGTAGGTGTGTCCAAACTTTTGACTGGTACTGTGTATATGTACATATATATATATATATATATATATATATATATATATATATATATATATATATATATATATATATATATATATATATATATATATGTACATATATATATATATATATATATTAGAAAGTATTTATTGAAGTGTTATAGAAATTACCAAATTAACATGCCTATTGTGAAACGGTTAAACAGCTTCTTATGTGACCTTAATTTTCAAGTACAGTATTTCTTCCTTTCAACTCTAACTCTCTTAAATGACTTTTGAGGGAAGTTGTAGTAAGCATAATGTTTGCTTGAAGAATTTTGTCAGCAATTTCTATTAACATAATAATGAACATCGTTTAACCAACTATGTACAGTACCATATGTACACAATTCAAAGTATAGCTTCACTTAATTAGTAATATCCGTTTCATTGCACCACAAACGTTATACATGTTAATATGATTTAATATATGTTTAATAATAATTTGTACAAATAATATGCAAATAATGACCTAAATTAACAATAATTAACTAAATTATGTTATATGCTATATATTATAACGTGCAATATACCATAACATTGTTTGACATTGATTCTAAATCCTCCATTGGCTGGATGCCATCCACAGAGAAGATTATTCATTTTTTGGGGGGAATTCTTAACATCCATCACTTCTTGTGTTCTGGTCAAATAGCTCAACACAGCTTGAAACAGACGTATGCACCTGTTAGATTGCGGTAGTTTGCTTACCGTCCCAATTTGTGTGTAGCCTACCAGCATTTTATATTTAGATTTTTTTTTATAGATATATCATTATGATTATGTGATTTCTGGTAGTTTTTAGATTTACTGTGGGCTGTATTACATTGGCAAGTGTCTACTTTTTGCTTGCAGCTGCAGGGTCTGGATTCCCGGTCACTGACAACAGGGGTCAGTCAGTATGCAGTAGTTCTTAAAGGATGAATGTACTGTACAATCACTTTTATATATCAAATAGCACTGCCCCCTACTGGTTTCAAAAGACCTAGACCAAATGTTACAATCTGAGCTGCCCTCAAATAGCAAAACGACACGTTGTTCTCAGTGGCTGCTCTTGTGTGATGTCAAAAGATAAGAAATTCCTAGATGAAATAAGTTAAAAAAAATAAAAGTTATCTTTAGTTTTGATTTTCTGTATTTTAAGTTTGAAGTTTAAAAAAAAGTTTTTTTTATGGCCATTGAATATATTTTCTTTGTACTTTTATTTCCCTTCTATAGCTTCAACAGGTGTGTATATACTAGTATTTCACAGGGTGTACATTAACGGTAGATTGACTTAATAAACACACTGCATTCATGTGCTGCTGTGGCAAAGCCATTTTGTAGGCAATTATGTTTGTTATGGAGCAAAATCATGTTTGTTTCCATTTTCAACCATGTGTAGTATGTGTATGATTTGAGTTTGTGTTTTGTATAATCAGAGGCATTATTTCTAAAATAATAAAATCATAGTGTTGCTTTTCCCTTTAGTTACCATATCAATTGCTTATTGTCATTCCATCGACAATGTGGATGAGCAAAACGGCTAAATGTGTTGTGCTGTTTTTGGAATGATTTAACTCTTCAGTATTCAACAGTTTCTTTCCTTTTCTTATAAGTTATATTCTGTTTTTATTGTGAAGGAAACATAATCAAACAAGGTTGTAACTCTGACTTATATAGTCCATTCTTTATTCCAATGCAACGCAGTATAACGATCAGGCTGTAACTTTGATTTGTGCCACAATTAAGTATAATATTATATCAAATTAAAATTATACTTCATTATACTCTTTATATACAATGAATCTACAGTATTCAGATTGTTCTGTACATAGTAATGTGAAGGCAATGTGATGCGTTTTTAAATGTGTCATGCTGAAATTATTTGCATATTATTTAAGGACCAAAAGGAAATTGTTTAAATTTGGGTCAATCTAATAACAATTATGCACCATTAGCCTTATAAAATACACTTGGCTCCTATGTATGAAGAATTCTGTATTATAATGTTGTATTTTGGGCATGTTTGGTATGTCTGTGGGGTTATCATAATACCAACACTTTTTGATTTATAAATCTATATTTTTTTGTGTAAAGGTTAATCTGAACAAAAATGCTAAGCCAAAATAGGTATGTATGGAATCAGATGGTCAAACAGCATCTAATACATCACAAGGAATTTCAAAGAATGTCTATACTTTTTATTTTTGTTAATGCGTTTTCTGTTTTTATCTCTTATACGCACACGTTTATGATCCTATTGTAGCTAATGAAAATGTTTCCTACTAGGATAAGGCTGTAACTCTAGTAATGATGTATTTAAAGATGGAGTTCTCTTGATTTGCTGACTGTGGACATAATGTAATTGACTCGGGTTGTGTCATAGCGTAATGGAAATTGTTTTTGGAAGAAAAACAATCCTCTTCTGATTAATTCACAGCTTAGACTGTATCTCAATTATGACTCCTACAAGACTTGTGACCAAACACTTTAATTGTCATTCTTCTTTAATCAGAAGGGCTGAAAAGCACTTAGAAGCTTAACCGTGCAATGGACAGTGTTGGTGTGGCAAGGAAAACACTCTATAAGTATGAAAATACATATTTAGCCACAATACATTTTTATTTCACACATCTGTTTTCACAGATGGATCTGGATATCAACATGGGGATTAAAAACTTAAAGGGACCGCAGATGATTTGCAGTTGCAGAAATGTCTTGCTGTACTAGGAGGCTAAAGCTGTCATTCATTTCACACTATTGAAAAGGTATTGTCAGTAAATGTTTAAGTTATCAAGTTACTGTGCCTTATTAGACCCTGCTGAATATTGTGTTTAAATATTATCCATTCCTAAGCAAGTAAGGGTTTGCCTATAAACAACCTTGTTTAATTGGTGTTGACACTGCATTTTGTGAGAGAGTCAACTGTGACAGTATTTTGGGGGGAATTTGTGTAATTTTTTTCTCAGTTTGCTCCTTGATGTTTACAAATCCTATTCCATCATCTGATCTCATGTGAGTAATTCATTTGGACATCTGAATGTGACATTTATTTTCCTTTTCAGTCTTCCACAGTTGTTATATTCAGCACATTTTGAGAACATACCCTTGGATTTATGTGGGGAGGGAACCCAGCCACAGTGACAAACAAAAATCCTAACCTTTCAGTACCTGTATGTCTGCCTTACATCAGAACACACAGAAGTCAATGGGCATAACACCTTGACGATAACGACTCTTAAACGTGAATCTAAAAAGGTCATGTTTTCAACTACGTTGGTTGTATGTATAACAACACATACATTACCATACTACTCTAAGGATGCAAACGCGCAGGAAGGTTTAATGCACCGATTCTGAGGGAATGATGTATATGATATGGTTTTGTGTGCCCACTTCAACGTTCTCATTTAATGAGTAGAAACATGAGCTCCAGTCAGTAGCTGAGTCCCAGTGTTGTAATAGAATAGACAATCATACTATATGTCAGATTGTGTCAGTAATTCCACTACCTCTGCAATTGTCATTTTGAAAGCAAGTATAAGTGTCACACGGGTACGCAGACGACCAATTACATTTTTGTAATTGCAATATAAAGAAGTTGCATCACGATAGTCCAATAAAAGATCATGCGAACACATCCTCTGTTCACTGCACTTTTTTAAAAATGTATTATCTTTGCATAATTAGTGTGAATCTCTGATTGATCGGTTGGGCATGAATTGATTAACGGACATGCTAATATTGGCTACACTGACTTTCATTGTTTGTTGTTCAGAAATTATCACGTTAGCGACTTGTTGAAGTGGCTAGATGTAAAAAATGAAAGCATGGATTACTGCTTCTCCTTTCAGGGTAAGAAAATAAATGAGTAATTAAGAAATGTTGATGAACTATCCCTTTAAACCTATAGTTTTGACAGACACCTTATGATGATCCCAATATCAAAATGTGAAGTGGTCTTTTGAGAGAGGCAAATCACTTTTTCCCTTCAAGGGCCTGAAACATTCCAAACCATCAACCACCTGATAACCTGTTCCCTCCCTAACATTCACCATACAGGAAACGTTACATTTGTATTCGATCAATAGTCAATGTGAAAGTGCATAGCAGCTTTAAGAACGCCAGTCTCCAGTTCTGATTCAGCATTTGCCTATAAATATGAGAGATCATTTCTATTGTCATATTTTAGGATGCAAGCCGCAGTCTCCTCCAACTCTGTGCATACCCTCTCGTTAGAATGCAACGCTGTTTACCAAGGCATGCGTGCCGATGATGGCTGAAGACCCTCAGGCTGGGTTTCAGGCTAGATTTTAATGGGGCGGTAAGGGTCAACAGGAGAGGGGAGAACAATGAGCCTCTCTAGTTTCCTGTGATAGGCATTTTAACAGGGCAAGGGGACCCCAAGGGAATGGTATGGGGTTTGAATGCAGGAGGAATTGACCTTCAAAACAGTGTCAAACTATTCCCTGGTAAGCTGCAGAGCCTCAGTTCAACACCATTTCCCCATGGCTTCATTTAGTCCTCATAGTTTGCAATTAATTGTCCCCATTGTGTTTCGACGTAGACACAGAACCTATTTTCTTGACATTGTTGTGATAAGTTGATGTACTAAAGGGGGACCGGACCCCTGGCACTATAGGGGCAAGATGCACATTTCTTTAATGTAGAATTGACTTGGTAATAATAACATTAAGCTAGTTGTATCAGCACAGAAACAATGACATGTGAGCGAATGTGTGACAGACAGGACAGGCTTTTAACAATGACTCGGCTCCACGTATCTCATGTAGCTATTGTGTAGCAGTCAATTGTGCCACATTCCCAAGCAAAACAATTAATTTCATTCTGTATGTGCCTAATATATAGCAAGAGCATGAAATGGACCCATCTGTCCATGTCTTAATTATCAATAAGAAATACACAGATCATTGAAGTACATCCACCTAATACTCTACACCACTAAATCTACCTAATACCCCTACACCACGATATCTACCTAATACTCTACACCACAACATCTACTTAATACCCCTACACCCTACATCTACCTAATACCTCTAATACCCCTACCTCTACATCTACCTAAAACCCCTACACCACTACATCTACCTAATACCCCTACACCACTACATCTACCTAATACCCCGACACCAGTACATCTACCTAATACCCCTACATCTACCTAATACCCCTACACCACTACATCTACCTAATACCCCTACACCACTACATCTACCTAATACCCCGACACCAGTACATCTACCTAATACCCCTACATCTACCTAATACCCCTACACCACTACATCTACCTAATACTCTACACCACTACATCTACCTAATACTCTACACCACTACATCTACCTAATACTCTACACCACTACATCTACCTAATACTCTACACCACTACATCTACCTAATACTCTACACCACTACATCTACCTAATATCCCTATACCCCATTTCATCTACCTAATACCCCTAACATCTACTTAATTCCTCTATACCCCTTCATCTACCTAATACCCCTACATCTACCTAATACTCTACACCACTACATCTACCTAATACTCTACACCACTACATCTACCTAATACTCTACACCACTACATCTACCTAATACCCCTACACCCCTACATCTACCTAATACCGATACACCACTACATCTACCTAATACCCCTATACCCCTACATCTACCTAATACCCCTACACCACTACATCTACCTAATACCCCTACACCCCTACATCTACCTAATACCCCTACACCACTACATCTACCTAATACCCCTACACCACTACATCTACTTAATTCCTCTATACCCCTTCATCTACCTAATACCCCTACACCACTACATCTACCTAATACCCCTACACCCCTACATCTACCTAAAACCCCTACACCACTACATCTACTTAATTCCTCTATACCCCTTCATCTACCTAATACCCCTACATCTACCTAATACCCTACACCACTACATCTATCTAATACCCCTACACCACTACATCTACCTAATACCCTTACACCACTACATCTACTTAATTCCTCTATACCCCTTCATCTACCTAATACCCCTACACCACTACATCTACCTAATACCCCTACACCCCTACATCTACCTAATACCCCTACACCACTACATCTACCTAATACCCCTACACCCCTACATCTACCTAAAACCCCTACACCACTACATCTACCTAATACCCCTACACCCTACATCTACCTAATACCCCTAATACCCCTACCTCTACAGCTACCTAATACCCCGACACCAGTACATCTACCTAATACCCCTACATCTACCTAATACCCCTACACCCCTACATCTACCTAATACCCCTACACCCCTACATGTACCTAATACCCCTACACCACTAAATCTACCTAATACCCCTACACCACGATATCTACCTAATACTCTACACCACAACATCTACTTAATACCCCTACACCCTACATCTACCTAATACCCCTAATACCCCTACCTCTACATCTACCTAATACCCCTACACCACTACATCTACCTAATACCCCTACACCACTACATCTACCTAATACCCCGACACCAGTACATCTACCTAATACCCCTACATCTACCTAATACCCCTACACCACTACATCTACCTAATACTCTACACCACTACATCTACCTAATACTCTACACCACTACATCTACCTAATACTCTACACCACTACATCTACCTAATACTCTACACCACTACATCTACCTAATATCCCTATACCCCATTTCATCTACCTAATACCCCTACACCAATAAATCTATATAGTACTCCGACATCTACCTAATACCCCTAACATCTACTTAATTCCTCTATACCCCTTCATCTACCTAATACCCCTACACCCCTACATCTACCTAATACCCCTACACCACTACATCTACCTAATACCCCTACACCCCTACATCTACCTAATACCGATACACCACTACATCTACCTAATACCCCTATACCCCTACATCTACCTAATACCCCTACACCACTACATCTACCTAATACCCCTACACCCCTACATCTACCTAATACCCCTACACCACTACATCTACCTAATACCCCTACACCACTACATCTACTTAATTCCTCTATACCCCTTCATCTACCTAATACCCCTACACCACTACATCTACCTAATACCCCTACACCCCTACATCTACCTAAAACCCCTACACCACTACATCTACTTAATTCCTCTATACCCCTTCATCTACCTAATACCCCTTCATCTACCTAATACCCCTACACCCCTACATCTACCTAATACCCTACACCACTACATCTACCTAATACCCTACACCCCTACATCTATCTAATACCCCTACACCACTACATCTACCTAATACCCTTACACCACTACATCTACTTAATTCCTCTATACCCCTTCATCTACCTAATACCCCTACACCACTACATCTACCTAATACCCCTACACCCCTACATCTACCTAATACCCCTACACCACTACATCTACCTAATACCCCTACACCCCTACATCTACCTAAAACCCCTACACCACTACATCTACCTAATACCCCTACACCCTACATCTACCTAATACCCCTAATACCCCTACCTCTACAGCTACCTAATACCCCGACACCAGTACATCTACCTAATACCCCTACATCTACCTAATACCCCTACACCCCTACATCTACCTAATACCCCTACACCCCTACATGTACCTAATACCCCTACACCACTACATCTACCTAAATCCCCTACACCCCTACATCTACCTAATACCCCTACACCCCTACATCTACCTAATACCCCTACACCCCTACATCTACCTAATACCCCTACACCACTACATCTTCCTAATACCTCTACACCACTTAATCTACCTAATACCCCTACACCCCTACATCTACCTAATACCCCTACACCCCTACATCTACCTAATACCGATACACCACTACATCTACCTAATACCCCTACACCCCTACATCTACCTAATACCCCTACACCACTACATCTACCTAATACCCCTACACCACTACATCTACCTAATACCCCTACACCCCTACATCTACCTAATACCCCTACACCCCTACATCTACCTAATACCCCTACACCCCTACATCTACCTAATACCCCTACACCACTACATCTACCTGATACCCCTGCACCCCTACATCTACCTAATACCCCTACATCTACCTAATACCCCTACACCAGTACATCTACCTAATACCCCTTCACCAGTACATCTACCTAATACCCCTACATCTACCTAATACCCCTACACCACTACATCTACCTAATACCTCTACACCACTTAATCTACCTAATACCCCTTCACCACTATATTTCCCTAATACCCCTACACCCCTACATCTACCTAATACCCCTACATCTACCTAATACCCCTACACCAGTACATCTACCTAATACCTCTACACCCCTACATCTACCTAATACCCCTACATCTACCGAAAACCCCTACACCCCTACATCTACCTAATACCCCTACATCTACCTAATACCCCTAAACCCCTACATCTACCTAATACCCCTACACCAGTACATCTACCTAATACACCTACACCAATATCATCCTCTCCTCTTTCCCCACCTGATAGTGACACTTCGTTATCGCCAGCAGCAGAAGGGGATGTTGGACACGTAAGGTAGAGCAGGTTGTGTGACCATCCCGCCATGCTGCTGAGTTTTCATCCCAGGTGTTGAGGCATTGAAGTAGTTGCGGCATCAACCAAGAGGGGATTGGGTGAAAACTGCCGTTTCATGTCATTTGTGGAAAACCCTATTTGTGTGCTAGTCGCCGTTGCTACTGGGTAAATGAAACCTGTACTGCCAGGCCCTGAGGCAGTCGGCTCAAACTGGACCTCAGACTTGCAATACCCAAAAGCTACAAGCTGCTGGGCTGTCTCAACAAAACACACATGAACCTTTTTTGTTCTTTTTCTGTGGAGGATCTCCCACTTTGAAGTGCTTCTATTTAACCTTCATTTAACTTTTGTGTTGTGCGCTCCCCGGTGCTTCGTTTCTGACAGTGGAAGCCTTTAGAACTTTTGAAAATGCCTGGGGGCAATCGATGGCATATTCCGCTGCACATCTGTCTCCTCTGCGGCGTCAGGTTCCAACTCGGAACTGGAAGCATCACATTATTCTGCTATTGGTCGACACGCCTGATCCTTTTATTAATCTCAATCCTGTTCTTGAGTCGAACTGTTGAGGTCTTTCCTCTTTCCGTAGGATGTTTACTGCATGCCTGGGGTTCACCTACATTTGAACAGATGCTAATTCCTCAGCTTTAAGTGCAAATGCTTACAGTGTTCTTTGTTTGCTTGATCAGGTTTTGTGCATCATGTGCTCCCTACTAGTATCAACTACCCAGTGTGCATAATTTGGCTCATTCTCTTCTTGCAAAGGGGAATGTTTAAAGGTGATACGTGTATTTGGAGCCGTTTGATAGCCCTCTAGAGAGCACATGACAAAAGCTGTGTATAACATAGCACAGACCATATGTTCTCAGGAAACCATTATTCCCTTATCATGATGATTATGCTTTTCAAGAAGATCCCTGGTATTACTATATAACCCAAGAAGATCCCTGGTATTACTATATAACCCAAGAAGATCCCTGGTATTACTATATAACCCAAAAAGATCCCTGGTTATACTGTATGTCTAATGATGTTCTGTATTATGTCATTCTGTATTATGTTTCATGTTTTGTGCGGACCTCAGGAAGAGTAGCTGCTGCTTTTGCAACGGCTAATGGGGATCCTAATAAAATACCAAAATACCAAATACCATATAACCCAAGAAGATCCCTGGTAATACTGCATAACCCGATTTGGGAATCCACTTATGTGCTTCATTGGATCCACCTGACTGGTTTCTTTGATGTGTTTTTGTCAGCCATTTGTTGGAGTATTGTTCATTCTACTGCATTATATAAGCATATATAAATATATATATGTATATTTGGGTTACTCAGGCATGATATAAAATGCAATAATATTGATTGAGCCTTTCTTACACAGATAATAAGGGCACCTATTGTAGACTATCTGAATGGTTGACGAGTTAATTTCTAATCTATGTTAGGAATATGTGATTTATCTTAGCAGGCAGGTTGCGGATGAGGTCTTGACAGGGTCTCTCTTGGTTTAGTGGATAAGACAGTGGAGATCTGCTGGCGGAACTCTCTGATCTGCCCTGTCTCTTCATTTAACTCCATTTGACACTGCACATAGAAAGGGAATTTTGAATGGGAACGTTTCTGATGCATCTTTCACCTTAGATACACCCTTATCTCTGAGGGAAGACAAAAATATGTTTAATTTAAAACTGAGTATCTGGGCTATTGGTTATTGGCTGTTGGTTTAAGCAAGAAATGTCTGGAAATGCATCAAATGAATAAAAGTGATTGTGTTGTTATTTTATCATTTAGAATAAATTGTAATAGGACGTATGAAACCGGTTTGATTATTGCAGAACTAAATACCACTCAGAAATAAAAGCGAGGACATAGCCTGCATACAGGGGGCACTCTTCTCTTGTTTATACAGTCTGTCTGTAAGCTCAGCCTGCAGGTGCTCAGGGTGTCATCCAGAGAGTCCACATTTAGCTTTGAAAGGATAAAAAGTAAAAAAATATATATATATATTTGCGGAGGTGAGTTTTCTTCATGTCAGCAGAGCTACAAAGCATTTCTTATAGTTCCCCTGAGAACAGTCTTACATTATAAACTTCATCAGCACAGATTACTATAAATAGCCTCTATGATGAGAAACTAATGGTGCTCATACTGATCAGTGGCAAGACAGAGTATTTAAAGTGTTTGAAGTTCTGTAAAAGGATTTCAAAGGCTGTCTTTGGGAGAGATATTCTGAAAGTGCAAACAACTTTTCTCTTGTTAAACTGTTGCATGGAGATAATTTAAATTTGCGATAACAAACGGTAAATCAAAGTATGTACCTGGGAAAATAACACATGGGTACAGGAATGTTAGTTATATTTGGAGAATGAGCTGTTCTTTGTGACTAGTTGATACAGTTCATCTGGGAAACGAATCATTTAGACAAGACTCCCATAACAATACACTCTTCTCCTGCAGATAGATGACACATATTTGTATTTACATTTCCATATCATTAATTATGTCCTTCAACTGTGCACTGATTATTCACCAGCTGCCAAAGTTGGATAAAACTGGGACACCTCCGTTCAGTTCTGCAATTTAATTACAATCAAACTGCTGACTTCAAACTAACATGCTGCAAGTCGCAGCACATTCTGTGATATTTCTGCACCATCCAAAAGAGAGACAAAAAAAAGCCTTATTGTTGTTTGCACTTGGTCATTTGTAATTCTACCCACATAGGAATGATCCACATACATGTGTTATTCAAGCTACCTACCCAGAGAACACACGTGTCTAATCACACATTTGATTTCCTGTAGATATGCTTGTTAGAGGTCTGCAATTCTAATTATGAAGATGCATGCAGAACTTAAAAAGCTACAGTATTGTTTGTGAATAGTTATAACCTGGCAGATTTGAATAGAAACCGAACCAAGATTTTGGCAATGTGAGGCTTGTTGAAAGCTCTGAGCTAAATTTTGATCTTCAATCAAACACTCCCTGGTAATTGTCTATGGCTGCACTGTAGGGGGCGTTACCTAGGGCGAGCAGAATCCACAGGATAGGGTCACTCCAGTCTCAATGCCAGCGTGTCTACACCCCCTCTCTTGATGCAAGGTAAAAAGGCTATCTCTAGTGATGAGCCTCTCTAAACAGTCTCAACTAAGTTAATGATGGTTAGTTCACTCCTTCCAAACTATAACAGATATTCCTCCTAAAATAGTTCAGCCTCATTCAAAAGCTGCATTTGGGAACTTAATATTCCAAGGTAGGAGCTCTGAATTAAATTGGGGAGAGCCTTCAGATGTTCCAGGCATTCTCCAAGTTAAAACATAGTAAGGGAACCTTGTGTATGCAAACTCAGTTCAGCAGAATTTACCCTCTGGTGACTACTTGATAGCACACTAGGCTATAACACTTTGTCATCATCCCTAGGGTGAGAGTCAAGGCGGCACATCATTAGCTCAATGTCATCATGCCTAATCAAAATTCTGTGATATGTACAGTGTCTGTCTATACAGTAGATACCTACATTCAGTGATATTTTACTGCAGTTTATATGGTATATCTTATGAACGAACACAGAGAAAGAAGCTAATCCTCTCCACCTCCAGCACCTGCCATACTACCTCATCATTAAAACAGCTGAAGGATCTTGACCATTTTAGCTACAAGCCATCAGTTAGTCTTAAGTGTCTGTAAAAGCCCTTTGCCAATCCAGGCATGAGAGTTGCATTGTTCCTCATCCATCCACATTTATGTTCACAGGGGAAAGACTAAAATACACTATGTCCCACAAACCTTACAAACCCATCCGGAAATCTCCCGAACCCTCCCCCACTCCCATTCATTTTAGCTTCATGTCGTCACACAGGATGTATAGTGTTGTAGTACCAATGAGCTTGATGACATAGTGAATGTGCACAAGCTACTCTAGAGATGGTTGAGGTAAGGTCAGTATCCATGCTTTTCCCTGAGTCAGGCCAGAGCCCATGCTAACAGCTCCTCCCTGGTTCTGCTGGTGGTTTTCATGGATTCACCGTGCTCCTCCTCTGGAAGGAGCTCACCCATTGTTAATATGGCCTCCCAGGAGAATGTCCGTGCACTCTGCTCAGCAAGGAACGCTCCTCTTCGATGCCTCACTAAGCATTATCTGGCTATGATGCACACCATGCATTCAAATGGATTTATCTTCAAATGGAGCTGAACCGTTGCCGGTCCTCGGCAGTGTAAGAACAACGTGCGAGTAGGGATTAAGGGATGTCTGGAAGGATATACAAGTATGCAGTACATCCTTCAAAAGTCAACCTTTCGTTTTCTGGAAATACATGTTTCTCAGATGGTGCTCAATTCTTGTCCATTTGGAATGTCTCCAGCTACATCTTCTTAAATGTTTTATTTAACTTCCATTTAGCATTAGTTTCCACTAGACACAGGTTCTCGGTTTAATGTTTGTTATCTGAACACTTGGACTTTGCTTACACTGTGACCAATGTGTTGATAGCCTCTCCTTGAAGGGGAGCTGAACTGACAGTGAGGTAAATCTGGTGTGACCAGAGACCATGGAAGGGAGTCTTGTTAGTGCCATTGCCCTAGGACGTGAGACAGACCCAAAGGAGAGGCAAACACGGAAGGTGAAGACAGTACAGAGAATACATTTCATGTCTGCTGTTTGAAAAGCCTCTCTCTCTCCTCCTCATCTCTTTTTCTTCTTGTTGAGGCAGAACTTGATGTGTCCACAGGCCAAAATAAAGTTGCACTCCAAACAGGTTCCCTGGAGCGAGTAGAGCAGAGGCCTCCACTCTATTCCACAAGGAAAATCGGACTTCCACTCAAAGACTCTGACTTGGGAGTACGGCATGGAAATAACTTCTTCCCTTGCACTTTCCGTATTCTGTCTTTTTTCCTTCAGTGTTCAGAGTGGTTTGTTGTTTTTGGAGAAACATATGCTGTTATGTACAGTGGTCCACTAGAGATTCAATGTTTTCTGTTTGTCTGGGCTTGTCATTCCAAATCTACTGCCATCTAAGTGAAACATTCAGAGGCTCATGTAAATTCTGCCATTACTGTGTTGCATTGGTCAGCTAAAAGGGTCATGTTGGTTCACAGTTCAATGACTTTGCCTAGCTCAGTGCTAAATGTCAGGGTAAATGCTATTTTATCCTTTCCTGTCCCTATTTCTGACTTAATAAGTAACATTTATACGTTATATTTGCTGAACATTTTTAATGTGTACTTGAGAGGCATGCTCAATATTAGTTAGGCCTACACAAGATTGTTTTCGTGCAGCTATGTAAGACAAATGGCTCACCATATTTCAATGCTAATTCATGCTAATGTTATTCTTATGAGCTAGTCATGCTAGATTAGCTTTTGTTTGCTATCGCAGGGGCATGCTTATATCCTAAATGTACAATCATTTCAGGTCAAAATAAATGTATGCAATTATCCACATGTGAGGGATGTCATATAGGCCTACGATCAGCTCATATGTCGTAAATTATGCATTAGCTAATGAATGATCATTTACAAGCTAATAACATATGATAATTACAGGGAGCATGATGTTTATGGTATTATGTGTGTAGAATAGCAAGTGAACGCTGTGTTTGTGTTTTGATGTCACATAAAGCCATTCCACTAGTCTGAGACTTCCAGTTCTTCATTGTTGGTCTGTGTGTTCAGCTATTCATCTCCCGAAAAGAGCTAGACAGAGTCAGGGAAAATGTCCTGCATTTATAAAAGCTTATTGGAGTGTAACCGACTGGCATTGAACCCTGGTTTTCAGTGTTCCACTTGTCAGAATTGACTGTACATAACAATAGAGTGTAAAGCTAGCTTTGCGTTGGATCAGGTATTCCCAAACAGGGGAACGCGCAATGCTGTCAGGGGTACGCCAAATAAAAATGTGATACACATTCTTAAAAAAAAAAAAAAAGTTTTTTGTTATGTTTTGGAAAAAAAAGTCTTCACATTTTCAAACTGTCCATTTATATTTTCCAGCTGGGCTAAACATTTGGGTGAGGCTTTTTCTCCCCTGAGTAGCCTCGTTTCACTGCCAAAAATAAAATTAAACCATCAAGTGTTCAGCGAAATAACCACACAATGACAAATACAGGTAGCCGAGTCAAATAATTAACATCCAATCACATTAACCGTTACTCTCTCGAGGGAATTCCACTAACGGTATGTAGCCAAATGTAGCTGCTGCTCATTCCGTTTCCTCGAAAACTGATAAATGGTTCAAAAAAGTAAGGCCCACATCCATAAAGACACATACCAGCTCTACTGGTAGTACTGCTACTGCCAGCAGTACTACACCTGCACCTGTCGACGAAACAAGTTGTTCTGCTTCCACGAGCACATCCAATGCTAGCATCAGTAATTCTACATTTGTTGTTAGCCCAGCTAGCATGGACACTGACAGTTGTGAAACTGATGCAGCCGAAGAGCTTACTGCCCCATTACCCGGGAAGTCACCGAACAACAGACAGGGACGTTGGACCATCGAAGAAGCGCAAATATGATGAGAACTACATTGATTTGGGGTTCATTTATATTGGGAGTAGTGCCTTTCCTCATCCACAGTGTGTTATGTGTGCAAAAGTACTGTCGCATAACTCAATGTGAGACATTTAGAAACAAAACATGCCAATTTGAAAAACAGGCCACAGGGGTTTTTTGAGCGAGAATTAAGACGTGTATAAAAGCAACATATACCATTAATAAGAAGGGGCTAGAAGCGTCCTATATGGTGAGCTACCGAGTGGCTAGGACAGGCAAGCCTATTGTGGAGGACTTAATTCTTCCTGCTGCCGCGGATATGGCTGGGACACTGCTGGGGGAAAAGGCCAAAAAAACTATACAGACAATGGCTTCATCAAACAACACTGTTTCACTACGCATCAGTGACAAGGCAGGAGATGTTTTGAAACAATTACTGCTTCGCATACAAGCCAGTGAATTCTATGCTTTACAGCTGGATGAGTCAACAGACATGGTGGGCCTGGCACAGCTCCTGGTATATGTCCGTTACGTTTATGGGAGGTCAATTAAGGAAGATATCTTCTTCTGCAAACCACTGGAAACCAGGACAACAGGAGAGGATGTTTTTAAAGTACTGGACAGCTTTGTGACATCAAATGGACTTTGGTGGTCAAGATGTGTTGGTGTCTGTACTGATGGCGCAAAAGCCATGAGAGGGAGACATAGTGGAGTGGTAATGCGCGTGCAAGCAGTTGCTCCCAACGCCACTTGGGTACACCGCAGCATCCACCTGGCTCTTGCTGCCAATGGAATGCCTGACAGCTTGAAAGACGTTTTGGACACTAGAGTGAAAATGGTTAACTTTGTTAAAGTAAGGCCCCTGAACTCATGTATTTTCTGCACTATGCAATGATGTGGGCAGCGACCATTGTAACACTTTTACAATATACAGAAGTGCGCTGGTTATCAAGGGGCAAAGTATTGAAGTTTTTTTAAATTGAGAGATGAGCTTAAAGTTTTCTTTACTGACCATAATTTTCACTAGTCTGATCATTTTTACTAGTCTGACCGCTTGCATGATGACGAGTTTCTCACACGACTGGCCTATCTGGGTGATGTTTTGTCTCACCTGAATGATCTGAATCTAGGATTACAGGGACTCTCCGCAACTATATTCAATGAGCGGGACAAAATTGTGGCTGATTAAGAAGGTGGAGCTCTTCTCTGTCTGCATTAACAAGGGCAACACACAGATCTTTCTACCATTGTAGGAATTTTTTGTGTGCAAATGAACTAAAACTTACGGACAATGTCAAATGTGATATTGCGTAGCACCCGAGTGAGTTGGGTGCATAATTACGCAGGTACTTTCTTGAAACGGATGACACAAACAACTGGATTCGTTATCCCATGCCCTGCCTCCAGTCCACTTTACCGATATCTGAACAAGAGAGCCTCATCGAAATTGCAACAAGTGGTTCTGTGAAAATTGAATTTAAATCAGAAGCCACTGCCAGATTTCTGGATTGGGCTGTGCTCGGAGTATCAAATCGCGCTGTTAAGACACTGATGCCCTTTGCAACCACTTACCTATGTGAGAGTGAACTCTCGGCCCTCGCTAGCATGAAAACGAAATACAGGCACAGACTGTGTGTGGACAAAGACTGAGACTCTCTCCAATACAACACAACATTGCAGAGTTATGTGCATCTTTCAAACACCCTTCTCATTAAACTGTGGTGAGTTATTGTCACGGATCGCTCCGGAACTTTCATTACGCACACCTGTCCCCTATTCCCACTGATTAGTACTTGTATAAGTGTGCCCTTTGGTTTCCATTGGGCTGTCGATTATTGTTACTTTGTCCGTTGGTGCACGTGAGTACCTGTGCTGTGTGTTTTGGCTTTCGTGCCATTGTGGATTGCGCAGATGATTACGGGTCTCGTCCCGTGTGTTAATCATTGTGTGCTTGTGTTATTTATTCGAGGTGCTCCTCGCTCTTTGTTTTGGGTTTCTACCCTGTGTTTTGTTACGTGTTTGTCTTTACACGGCACGCCTTAATTTGGGCTTAAATTTAAAAAAATATTACGCATTCCTGCGCTTGTCTCACGAATCTCTTCATACCAACGTGACAGTTATTCACAATTTGTGATGAACAAATAAGGTTTTATATGTAAGATTTTTAAATACAGAGCACAATTATTGATTATTATTATTTGTGCCCTGGTCCTATAAGAGCTCTTTGTCACTTCCCATGAGCCGGGTTGTGACAAAAACTCACACTCATTCTTATGTTTAATAAATGTGTCTGGCCGGCTTACAATGATGGCAAAAACAACATTTGAGAGCACACTGACCCTGGTGCTAGAGGGGGTACGCAGCTGGAGGTTGAATATTTGAAGGGGTACGGGACTATAAAAACCAATAGCAGTAGGGGAGAGAGAGGGGGAAGTTCTCCTGGAAAGTCCTCTTATCAATTCAGAGTGCATATGATATCACACCACTGGCCATTAATCAGATATTACCCTCTCCTATCTATTACAGTAATATAATGAAGTTCTGGACTGTGTCGGATTAATGGGGACAATAACGTTTTCCACATGAAGACTGTCTGTCCACCAGCTCATTTCAACTCTTTCAGGCTCCTTTTCCAATTTGAATTTCTAAGTGAATGACATCTCTATATTTAGATAGTGGCATGTGATCCTGATCTCTAATGAACATATGATAAGACAGTCTCTGCAGTAGGTCTCTGTTTCATTTCTTCAGAGTGTGTGGTGAGTGTACGGAGGTTGAGCCATGACCTATACACCAGTCCATCATTCAATACAAACCAATTGTTCCCAACTAAATCGGTATTGAATTCATTTAAATATAATTGTGTTTTCTCGAAAATAGCGCTTTAAGGGAGACTGACTGCAGGTAATGATATCTGTAGGCCTGCAGCACATTCACTTGGGTGAATTTACCAAAGGCTAATGTTAACATTGGCTCAACGACTTACCTCACAAATAGGAATATATTAGCCTGGTTGCTTCGGCAATTTGTTTTCCAAACAGAGATCGTCTGAAAATAGCGCCCATGCATGAAAACATTTCCATAAATAAAATGTACTGTAGGCTGTGGATAATTATTACACAAGCCAAATGAATCTGCGTGCATTCATAATCTGTACAAACCGTGACGATGCTGATGAATTCTGAAACACAGATTTGTAAGACCTCTCTGGTTATTATTGTCCATTTGTGTGTGTGTATACAACTGTTAATTTGCAAAACACTGTCATAGTCATGAAGACGTAATGTTCCAGAGAGACTTCAATATGTACAGCATAATATCAAACCGGATGTTGTGTTGTCTGTGTCCCTCCATGTAGATCTATAACCCCTCTTTGTCCCCACTCAAGGATGGCGAGGAAACAACCTGTCAAGGTCATGTAGAGTATGAACGTGTTAGACAGAGGGATATTCTGTCACACGCACACACACACACACACACACACACACACACACACACACACACACACACACACACACACATTCACACTAGTGGCGGTGCAACTTAATTTAATCTCTCACTTTGTCCGGTCTGCTGCAGTATCTCTTTTTCATATTTGCTGCCCCCCCCCCCCCCCCCCCCCCCCCCCCCCCCCCCCCCCCCCCCTCCCCCCCTGATTGCTATATTAGGCATCAATCAATGAGAGCCAAGGCCTGCTGTTACATAGAGAGGTTCTCTCTTAATTAAGGGATGCAATTGAAACCATTAACATTTATTTAATCAAATGGCCCGAGAAGCAATCAGATAAACAAGGTGACTTATTCTTGTATTTGTTGTACTTGGTTTTGTTCAGAGCCCCTCTTAACACCTCATAGCCCCTCTTAACACCTCATAGCCCCTCTCTAAAAAGCCAATTGTCCAGAATATTGTCATGCAATTGTTCATCTCAGAGCTATTTGTCCACTGTAATCAAAGGACAACGTGGTATGATCAACTAAAATGGCAGTGTTGACTTCGTTCTTAGTTACTGTGAGACCGTTTTGTGACTGCCTTGGAATGTACAATGTATACTGGTTGAATCGTTCAGCTTTTACTGTGGTCATGAAACGTAATTTGTGTCTGTGTTGTTTATAGGAACTCACTCCTGTCGCTCTAGACCTAGCCCAAAGTGAAGTGTGTATGAGTGTGTATGTGTTCCCATCCTTGGAATTACCTGGCGTGACAGAAATACTTGCTAAGACCAACTGCAAGAGTATGGAGGCCACAGTCACCCAACACCAACTGCGCTGGCTCGGGCATGTCTTCAGGATGTCTCAGGAGCGCCTGCCGCAGAAGATCGTGTATGGTCAGTTACACCGTGACCGGCTGTCTACAGGGGGCAGACGAAGCACTACGAGGACCAGCTGAAAACGTGGCTGAAGAAGTACAACATCAAACCCACAGACCTGGAGGACGCTGCTGCCGAACATCCCACCTGAAGGCAGCTCTGTCAGAGCAGTGTACAGAGGTGGGAGGAGGAGAGGAACACAAAGTGACAGCAAAAACAACCTTCCCCCACCAACACAGAATACACAAGCCTTCCCCCACCAACACAGAATGCACATGCCTTCCCCCACCAACACAGAATGCACATGCCTTCCCCCACCAACACAGAATGCACATGCCTTCCCCCACCAACACAGAATGCACATGCCTTCCCCCACCAACACAGAATACACATGCCTTCCCCCACCAACACAGAATACACATGCCTTCCCCCACCAACACAGAATGCACATGCCTTCCCCCACCAACACAGAATGCACATGCCTTCCCCCACCAACACAGAATACACATGCCTTCCCCCACCAACACAGAATGCACATGCCTTCCACCACCAACACAGAATGCACATGCCTTCCACCACCAACACAGAATGCACATGCCTTCCACCACCAACACAGAATGCACATGCCCCACCTGCAATAAAGCTTGTGGATCACGGATTGGACACTACAGCCACCAAAGACTTCACCGTTACCTCAAAAGTGGAAGTCATCATGGACTACCATAAGCAAGTGTGTGTGTGTGTGTGTGTGTGTGTGTGTGTGTGTGTGTGTGTGTGTGTGTGTGTGTGTGTGTGTGTGTGTGTGTGTGTGTGTGTGTGTGTGTGTGTGTGTGTGTGTGTGTGTGTGTGAGCATGCCCTTGACTAGCTTTGGGAACAGATTTGCCCACAACTGGAAGGGGGCATCAGGGACATCCCTATCACCGTGCCCAGTGTAAGGGACAGCTGGCACAGACACCAACCAACGTCATATATTAGCAATGTGGGTCCTCTCAATTCACCCATAAACACAACATGAGCAATAGATGAGCAATATAAAACAGAGTGAAGAAACTGAAGACTTCTGCACCATTCAGTCAATTAGCGTTTAGCGTTACCATTTGGCAACCCCTGAAGAGGAAGACAATGCCTTTTGAATAATGTACTTTGTTGTGACACTGGACAGATGCAAGGTCAGAAGCTTCAAAGCTGCGGTAACTAAATCTGAAAAAGCACTTCTTGTGATTCGCAAAGGGTCGCAACATTCCACATGTCCGTTAATGGGTTTGAGTGTTCTGCATGGTGTAATACGATCAAGTCCACTCGTCAAAGACAGATTGACACTTCACTTACTGGTTTATACCTGTAATGCAAAGATAGCCTTTTATATGGAAACAGAAACTACGAACATTATCTGAAGAGCGCTTTGAATTTCGTTCATCACCCTGTTTATTGCTCCCATTCTTTGTTCAATCGCAATTGAAGCTTGGCATCGATCAGCCTTTAAAGAGAAAATATATTTTCTAGATAAATACATTCCTCCACTCAAATGCTTACGTATGAGTACGATACATCCTTTTGACACAGAGTCTGAAAGTGACAGTAAGCCTTATTATCTAACCATGCTGAGGTCAGGAGGCAAGGCCTGTCTAGTTGATAGTATCACCAGTTTTTCGCTGGACTATCAAAGGGGAACAAATACTTGTTGTGCTGGCAGTGCCTTCAGACACTCTCTCTCATGTGTGGATGCTGTTGCCAGGAGCTCCTCCATCTTCCTTTGGGATTTTCTGTCCACTTCAGACATTGTCCTTTGACCTCCTCTCTCGCTCTCTCTCTCACACACACTCTCTCTCTTTCCCAGTCTCTTCCCCCCCCACCACTCACACCCTCACTCTCTCACTTTTGCTCTCTCTGTCTGTCTCTCTCTATCTCGCTCTTTTGCTCTCCCGCTCTCTCTCCCCGTCTCTCTCTTTCTCCCCCTCCTCTCTCTGTCTGTCTGTCTCTCTCTCTCCCCACCTCACTCTCTCTCGCTCTTTTGCTCTCTCTCTGGGATGGAATGATCCTCATTATCTCTCAGTCACATTAAAGCTTATATGCGGCAGCCAGCAGAACCCCCTCAAGGTGATAAGGGGCGAAGGGCCAAGTAAAGGGTTTCATCTCTCTCAGCCTACAATGTGACTCTAAGCGCACACACACAAACACACGCACGCGCACATACGCAAATATGCACACGCACGCGCACACACACACACACACACACACACACACACACACTTTGCCTTTCACTGGCGCAGTGGCGCTGACAAGATACATGATGAACGCAACCACAGTGATTTATAATAAGTCACTTCAGAGTGATGCCATTGCAGAAGAGGAAATTGAACAAACAGGCCATGCTATCTGTCACCAGATGACCCAGTTCAAGTTCAAGAAGCTGCCTGTCAAGTACAATTGACTGCACAAGTGATATATTAGACCTTAATGGCAGCAGAAAAAAGACTGTCTTAACGATTGCCTTTGCTGGATATGTGAAGGTCCCACTGTAGGGTGGATTGCAAAGAGGAAACAAATGATTTCCCGGTGCAGCATCTTCCCTCCAAAAACACATTCGATACACATCCAGAAACAGCACCGGCAAGGGAGTTACGTGACCACATACCAACCCGCTTCTTGATTGAAGCAAAGCCCTTTGAGAAGGAGTTTAGGGGAACTGCACTTGCAGTTTTCTCTTTGACATTGTAGAAGAGGGTGTGCTATGAGAAGATGACAAGAAGAAAACTCAACAGCTGCTCAGGTGCTGTAAGTGTTACACCTTCAGAAAGTATTCACAACCCTTAACTTTCTCCACGTGTTTTTGTGTTACAAAGTGGGATTAAACTGGATTTAACTGTAACTTTTGTCAACCATTTGCACAAAATACTCTGTAATGTCAAAGTGGAAGAATCATTTTCTAACAGTAATAATAATAATAAAACAATAATAGGGTATATCTTGATTAGATAAGTATTCAATCCCCTGAGTCAATACATGTTAGAATCACCATTGTCTTTCTGGGTAAACCTCTAAGAGCTTTCCACACCTGTATTGTGCAATGTTTGCCCATTATTATTTTCAAAAATCTACAAGCTCTGTCAAATTGGTTGTTGATCATTGCTAGACAACCATTTTCCGGTCTTGCCAGATTTAAGTTTCAACTGTAACCTGGCCACTCAGGAACATTCACTGTCTTCTTGGTAAGCAAGTCCAGTGTAGATTTGGCCTTGTGTTGTTGTACCGCTGAAAGGTGAATTCATCTCCCAGTGTCTGGGGGAAAGCAAATTCTCCTCTAGGATTTTTGCCTGTGCTTAGCACCATTCCGTTTCTTACTATCCTGAAAAACTCCCCAGTCCTTAATGATTATAAAAATAGCATAACATGAAGCAGGCATCACTATGCTTGAAAATATGGAGAGTGGTACTCAGTAATGTGTTAGATTGGATTTGCACCAAACATAACCCTTTGTATACAGGACAAAAAGTGAATTGCTTTGCCACATTTTTTTGCACTATTACTTTAGTGCCTTGTTGCAAATAGGATTCATGTTTTGGAATATATTTATTCTGTACAGGCTTCCTTCTTTTCACTCTGTCAATTAGATTAGTATTGTGGAGTAACTAAAATGTTATGGATCCATTAACCTATCACATCTGGTAAACACTGTAACTGTTTTAAAGTCACTCGTGGTGAAATCCCTGAGCGGTTTCCTTCCTCTCCGGCAACTGAGTTAGGAAGGACGCTTTTGTATCTTTGGGTGTATTGATACACCATCCAAAGTGTACATTTTTTTTTACACCGCTACCGGTAGGTGGCCTTCTTTGCAAGGCATTTGAATACCTCCAAGGTCTTTGTATATAGTTGAATCTCTGTTTGTAATTCACTGCTCGACTGAGAGACCTTACTGATAACTGCATGTGTGGGGTACAGAGAAGAAGTAGTCGTTCAAAAATCATATCAATCACTATTATTGCTCACAGAGTGAGTCCATGCAACTTACTATGTGACTTGTTAAGCACATTTTACTGCTGAACTTATTTAGGCTTGCCATAACAAAGGCGTTGAAGACATTTCAGCATTTCTTTGTTATTCATTTCTACAAAAATTCTAAAAACACAATTTCACTTTGACAATATGGGGTATTGTTTGTAGGCCAGTGTCCCCCCCAAAAATCAGGTTAAATTCAGGCTGTAACACAACAAAATGTGGAAAAAGTCAAGGGCTGTGAAAACTTTCTGAAGGCACTGTATGTAGTGGGAGCATATCCAGGGGCATGAAAACGTGTAGACCAAAGATAAAATACCATTGACCTTATTGTCCCCAGAGGGGATTTTTACTTGGACACACAGTGATGCTGTGTCCAAACAACACAAATGATAGAAGATGATCTCATACAAACATTTGAAGCAAATGGAAACTGTGGAGCCGAAAGTCTTTTGATCAGCAGCTGTGCCACATACGACGCAGTTCTGTCTAATCATCATTAGAAAGCAGTCATGAAAGGCCTATAAAAAAAGACTCATCATTTGTTCCCCTTACCAGATAACAACGATGAAAAATGGTTATGTCACAGGTGACATTCTCTAGCATCTGACAATTTCCACTGGGGGTATAAGTTCTTTACAAGGTGACAATAACAAAGCAAAATTCAATTGATTGGCATTATCAGAAAGGATGGGGGAGCATATGTCGCAACAGATGGTCCAAAAAGTGGAACTATGGATTTTGCAATCAGAAGGGAGGATAGGGCTGTTTAACTTGGTTTAGAAAGTTCCCGAAACCCAGCACATGGTTGATTGTGAAATACACATTAACCTTTTCACTGAGTGGTGTGGAATGGAAGGCACAGATGTGTTGGGGAAATAGGAGAGCTGTGGAGGTGCATTCCGATTTGCATGCTAGTGGCCCCGGATGTGTAGTTGAAGCGTCCTTTTATTTATTTTTCTCATTACACTACACCAGACCTAATCATATCCCCATGCCACAGTGAGGGCAATCTACAGGCACAATTGCAGCCATGTCAAATTGCAATCAATAGACACTGAGACCCACCCCAGGGGTGAGTTTACTGTTTCATTAGCCAACAGGAATAAAAGCCTTTAGGAGGGCCTTGTGGTCCCGTTGACACAGCAACCCCTCTGTGAGTTTGCTACTTCCTCTTTGATCCTTGCAGGGAATTTCCTTTCCGATGTGAATTTAGCATGTTTTTATTTTATTTTATTTTCACCTTTATTTAACCAGGTAGGCTAGTTGAGAACAAGTTCTCATTTGCAACTGCGACCTGGCCAAGATAAAGCATAGCAATTCGACACATACAACACAGAGTTACACATGGAATAAACAAAATATAGTCAATAATACAGTAGAACAAAAGAAAACAAAAAGTCTATATACAGTGAGTGCAAATGAGGTAAGATAAGGCAATAAATAGGCCATGGTGGCGAAGTAATTACAATATAGCAATTATACACTGGAATGGTAGATGCAGAAGTGCAGAAGATGAATGTGCAAGTAGAGAGACTGGGGTGCAAAGGAGCAAGATAAATAAATAAATACAGTATGGGGATGAGGTAGGTAGATAGATGGGCTGTTTACAGATGGGCTATGTGATGATGCCTATCTAATCTATAGTGCTTCAGTTATTAAATCTGTTATTCTGAAACGTAACGGTCATATATTTTATTTTAAATCCTATTGATGTCTGAGTTACATGAGTGTGATTAGTTCATGCATGTCTAAATGTTTTCATTGTTATTTCCTACCTTGAAATACTGCTGAGTCAGACAGTGAGTCATTTTATTTTATGATAGCCTTTGCTTCAGTAACATCACCATAAATATTAATTATTTTAAACAATGGCTTGTCCCATTGGCCTCGATCCACCTTGAAAATAGAAATGAATGATGGATTAAAAATACTTCATACGAATCAACATACAAGGCCCAAACGTTCAAGTGTTTATAGACTTACTTTGAAACGTCGTACTCCATTGTATTCCTAAAGCAGATAGTGCAAACAGAGCAGCAGTGGTGTTGTGCAGTCCTCACACACCTGAATCAGCCTCACTGCTCTAAAAACAGGAGTAAATGTGATTTTAGAATGTCTCTCTGTGTCATCTACATCACAGCAGGACTTAATTAAGACAACTCTCAGACAAACACTAGTAAATAGTAATTCATCGTATAAAAGCAAATGTCTTTGGAGGAGGCGGGTGAGTTGTAACTCTGTTGGTGGAAGATAGAGGATGAGAGGCTTGAGGGTTGCTCATCTTTAAATAATCCCTTCCTTGTGTCCTCTTGTTCCATACAGCAGTGCATTTATTTTCTGTATGCAAATTACTTCAAGAGTTCAATCAATAATTAATATATGTGAATGTTTCATGAATCATAGTGTTGGCAAACTGCAGATGAATTAGAGTTGTCTGGGCTATTGTGTAGCATGTCCTTTATAACTCAGTATTTCAAGGTAATACACACACGAGGGGGACGTGACTGAGGTCGATTTTCACCTTCCCAGACATTGGGAAGACAGACACATGAGACAGCCCTGAGTCTCTGTGCTTGTAGGCAGAGAAAGCATTAAGTCACTTTTTTCCAGGTAAGACTGCCAAATATCAATCATCAATCAATACGACGCTCTCCAAACGGGAGCAAGTGCTTTCTCCGCTCAGAACTAATATATTTGTCACAAATGGTGGATGCAGATGTCTACCCAGGATATTGGGAACATAGATGCGTCTGTAAATGAAGTTCCATTGTCATTATTTTACAGCAACACTGTCATTATTACTGTCATAAGTCGAAGTTATGGACTCATAAAAATCCATTTCTGTCTGGAAATAGCTGGGTTTAATTTATATGTAAATGTACTCTGTTTACATTATTTGTCAGCAAATTATTTGTTGAATTGTGACATGGGGGGAAAAGAGCTGGATTGGAGGCCTGCTCTCAAAAATAAAGGGGAAGGATAAAAAAAATCCCAACATAAACATTTAAACTCAAACCCTAAAGGAATTCATCACTGCTTTGAAGTATAAAACCAATCTATCCAACCCATATTAAACAACCACATTCTGCTGCTTTTCAATGGATGCAAAAACACAGATTACTCAAACTCTTTTCTTTGTGTGTTTTTAAGAGAAGACAATGAGATCATTACGGAAACGAATATAGGGGCGCGGGATTGGAAACAAATTTAGTTAAGAAGAAAATGAAACAATATTGCAGTAAAGCTCACTGCAGCGTTTAGTCAATTCTCCATTCTAACTCTGGGAATAGGGATAAGCTCCACGTCAAGTATTGCAATATTGCCCTGTATTCGTCTGTAACGACCATCCCCTCTAGTCACAAACACACTCATAGTAGAGCTGTGGAAATATTACAGTTAGAGGATCAGGGGGCATTTGGCTTGTGGATCTATACTCTGTGGAATCACAAACGGAATAGTTTTATGGTTCAGATTGTGTTATCTTATTGTCTATCTAGTGCTCTGGAACAATAGTGTCAGGCTCGGCCTGTAACAGTCAAACTGAGTGTGTTCTGGGTTTAGGAACCATTTTAGGTACTGAGGTGTAGGATGTTAATCATGTGAAGGAGTGCAGTGTGAAAGCATGGGAATTTGTTCAGTGAGCTGATCTAGCTGATGACTATCGTGCACAAAATAAATTGAACTCAGCCTGAACTAATGTTCTTTCAAGACTCTTAACAAGTCTCGGATGTTGTGTCCTACTGTACCTAGCAGATTGCAATGTAAGGAGGATATTCTTTGAGGATCTGACTATCTGTTCAACCAGAGAAACAAGTCTCTTGCATGGATCACTACATTTCCTTTCTTCTCTACACATTTCAATCCGATCTAACCTGTAAACCGAATAAGGACACGCAGACTTAGAGTTGAAACACCTTTTAGTGACGATGTCAATGTCCTAAACCACTCAGATGAACTACCGAACAAACCATTATACACTTAGACATGACCTCCTGATTGGGCTCATGTTAATTGACTCTATGCATTTCACAAAGGACAAAGGATAAGTGTCTGTATTCAATCAAATCTGAGAGCCTGGAGAATGGTTGGGGTAGAATATGCAAGGTAAACATGGAATTATGAGGAGTTGATTCTATTTTCAGGCTTGGGGGTTGCCGGTGATGCTATCTCATATCTGGACTCAGTGATCTGCACAGCGCTCTGATTCCAGGGTTAATCAGATTAGTTTAGCGCCGAGACCCAGATTATTTGATTGAGATTAGTTTAAATGTCAGCTTCTATAAATGGTCTCAAATGTCAGTACTCTCTGAGGTGAGATTCCATTTAATTTAAATATTTAAAAACATTCACACAGACCTAAAACAATCTTTCAGCTTTAATTACATTATGATCCTTTCATTGGTGTGTGTGTGAGAGAGAGAGAGAGAGAGAGAGAGAGAGAGAGAGAGAGAGAGAGAGAGAGAGAGAGAGAGAGAGAGAGAGAGAGAGAGAGAGAGAGAGAGAGAGAGAGAGAGAGAGAGAGAGAGAGAGAGAGAGAGAGAGAGAGAGAGAGAGAGAGAGAGAGAGAGAGAGAGAGAGAGAGAGAGAGAGAGAGAGAGAGAGAGAGAGAGAGAAAGGCAGTATGTACCTTGGGTTTATCATCCTCTTGGAAGTGTGTAATCACAGGGTTTCTGGTCAGACCTAATGAAACAACATTCCTTGGCCAAGACCAAAGCTACCTCTCGTCAGAACAGAGCAGTGGGCACATTAACTTAAAGGAGGATCATGCATGATGGGTTCAAGGGTGAAGATAATCTCGGCACCCATAACAAATATGAGAGACTAGGGCCAAGATCACTTGGAACAATCAAATTAAATCAAATTGTATTTGTCACATCCACGTGTTTAGCAGATGTTATTAAGGGTGGAGCGAAATGCTTGTGTTTCTAGATCCAACACTGCAGTAATATCTAACAAGTAATATCTAACAATTTTCCAACACTACACACAATACACACAAATCTTAAGTAAAGGAATGGAATTAAGAATATATAAATATTTGGGCAGATACAGTAAAGATACAGTAAAAATTGATAGAATACAGTATATACATATGAGATGAGTACTGCAAAATATGTAAACATTAAAGTTGTCAGTGATTTCAAGTCTATGTATATAGGGCAGCAGCCTCTAATGTGCTAGTGATGGCCGTTTAACAGTCTGATAGCCTTGAGATACAAGCTGTTTTTCAGTCTCTCGGTCTCACCTTTAATGCACCTGTACTGACCTCGCCTTCTGGATGATAGCAGGGTGCAAAGCAATGTGAAGGGTTGTGAAGAAAGGGCCAATATAACAACAGATTTCCCCAAAAAGCACAGATATATTTTTGGGGAAATGCTGGAAATGTTCTCATTGTTTCCATTGGGCATTAGTGCAATTATGCATGATACTAAAGCTCTTTAGTAAGTATAATTTGCATGATTTACCCTTAAGTGTTGCATTGTTTGAAAAATATATATATATTGGAACTGAAATCAAATGAGGTCATGTGGGCTTGTCATGCAGATACACACAATCACTCCACAATGAATCCCTTTAGATAATGGCATTTACACAGTTACTTTTTCTTTTTCATTGTTCTTACAGTTTATTTTCTGTTCCATGAAGGACTTACAACCCTCTACCCCCGAGTTGCTTTTTACTTCTAAAGGACCACTTAAAGCTTCCCAGCAGTCCACGAGTGCTGATGTGCAAGTAGCTACAGCAAAGTGTACACAGGAAGACTAATTGAGGGCCAAAATGGAGGTAAAGGGCAGTTTGGCTGAAGACTAATGGGAATGATTATGAATATGGACTGGCGGTGATTTACCATAAGGGAAAGCACTCTACACTGTAGTCTGAAGGAGCTCACTGTCACTGCAGTGGTACCACTGTAAGCACTCAAGTACTCTGCTGGCCAAGTCCCAAGGTTGGCAAGCCAGGGCAATCTCCAATATCTCTCGTGTAGCACCTCAAATCCACATTGATCTTAGTCATGTCTATCTCTCTGAGAAGTGCCTAATGCAAATGCTTTGGCTACGGTGGCTAGAATCAGTTATGGTAGCTAACTTTAAGGCAGTTGCACACTTCCACTGATATGAGACTAAATGTGTTACTAAGTTGTGGTGAAGTCTGTTTAATGTTATGTTGTTGGCATGCAGTGTTAACTCAACACTGCCTCATCACTGCCCTATCAGGTCCAATGTGACGCATTGGAGTGTAACCTCTTTAGCCCCCAATAGGTATTGATGGTGTAGAGTGGTCAGGTGTGGATAAAAACAGGATCTGTTCATAACTCATTATGTCCTTTCAGCACTCTGGTTGTGTCAACTCCATCTGACAGATTGGGAACTGATCTGGTGCCATTTCTGTTAACCTTTTACTGCAGTTGGCTAAATCAGGGTCAAACCGAGTGATTCTTGGTCAAATCAAATCTACTTTGAAACAGAAGTTTACACCTCACACACATGGTTATGGGCTTAACAAAAGAAGACACCTGTACCATGTCAGATATAGAGTTGAAATGTATTCCATTTTGAGTTTGCATCCCAATATTACACTTTATATGCATCACAGAAGGCTGAAATATAACAAAACTGTTTGACATCGAAACACCGGATATTCATCTGTTTTTTTTCTAAGAATCTTTATTAAGTTATGAAAATGATTAATAATAACATTCCACCCATGAGACCCGCAGGACAGGTCTCCACAAATGTCCAGTACTGCATTAGACGGCATCGTTCTGTTGTCTTATCACCATCTCAAACAGCGATTAGTACAGTTTATTTCATATGACGGTTAGCTACATCAAACAACATTTGGTACTTTATTAAACTGTGCCTGTGCCCTGAAATCAAATATATTCAGTGTCTTCCGAAAGTATTCATATCACTTGACTTTGTCCACATTTGGTTGTGTTACAGCCTGAATTCAAAATGTATTAAATAGATTTTCCCCCCACCCATCTACATACAATATCCCATAATGAAAAAGTGAAAACATGATTTTAGACATTTATTGACAACGAAATACAGAAATATCTAATTTACCTAAATAACCACACCCCTTTGCTATAACACTCCAAATTGAGCTCAGGTGCATCCAATTTCCTTTGATCATCCAACTGTGGCCAATTCAATTGTTTGGACATAATTTAGAAAGAAACACACCTGTCTATATAAGATCCCACAGCTGACAGTGCATGTCGGTCAAAAACTATACCCTGAAGTCCAAGGAACTGTCTGTAGATCACAGAGAGATTGTGATGAAGCATATATCTGGAGAAGTGTATAAAACAATTTTTAGAGTGTTGAATGTTTCCAAGAACACAGTGGTCTCCAGCATTGAGAAATTGAAAAAATATGGAACTACCCAGACTCTGCCTAGAGCTGGCCATCCGACCAAACTGAGTTACCAGGTAAGAAGGACCTTGGTCAGGGAGGTGACCAAGAACCCAAATGACCACTCTGGCAGAACTATAGATTTCCTTGGTTTAGATGGGTTGACCTGCCAGAAGGACAACAGTCTCTACAGCACTTCACCAATCTGTGCTTTATGGTAGAGTGGCCAGACTGAAGTCACTCCAGAGAAAAAGGCAAGTGAAAAACCTAAGAGCATAAGGCAACATATTCTGTGGTCTGATGAGACAAAAATGTAACTCTTTGGCTTGAATGCAAAGAACTATGGTAAAGCGGCAGGGAATGGGAGACTGCTAATGATAGAAGGAACAATGAATAGAGCCAAATACAGGAAAATCATTGATGAGAACCTGCTTTAGAGTGTATAATGACCTTAGACCGGGAGTGAAGATTGACGTTTTACATTCTTACAGGACAATGACAAGCATACAGCCAAAGCAACGCTGAAATGGCTTCAGAACAAGAATGTGAAAGTCCTTGAATGGCCCAGCCAAAGCCTAGACTTGAATCCCATTGACAATCCCTGGAAAGATTGGAAGATTGCTGTTCACCACCGGTTTCCATCTAATTTAACAGAGCTTGAGAAAATCAGCAAGGAAGAATGGGAGACAATCCCCAAATCCAGATGTGCAAAACTGATACAGATTTATCCAAGATGACTCCATGTTGTAATGTGTGAATACTTATGTTGTGTGAATACGTATGTAAATTATATATTTCTGTATTAAATTGTCAATAAACTAGCAAAAAATTATAATAATGTCAATTTGACATTATGGGGTATTCTGTGTATATTTGTGAGAAAAATCCAATTTGAATTCAGACTATAACACAACAAAATGTGGACTAAGTCAATTGGCATGAGTACTTTCTGCCATGATATTAAAGGTATGGTAAGGTATGACACACAGAACCACATTGATTATTATTTAATGATTGAAGGAGCTCTAAATTACATTTTGACCTAAAAGCTGACATCTGTCCATTTTAACATCCATATTTCATAACCCTTGTTACCAGGTCATTTTAAAAACCAAATTTGAGATTAGATGTGATCCTGCAAGCATCTACTCATATTTGACGCAAGCTCGCCCAGTTACCATGACATAAACGTTCACTGATCTTTGAGTCTATTTAAACTATAAAACGAGAAATACATAGGCACAGCATGCTATTGACTTTTTAGTCCCTGGAGTTGAGATCCCCACTAACCTGTTCAGGACATGGTGGTTCATAGGACATCGCATCCTCAGCCATATCTAACTGGGGCCAGACGGGCTGCCTGGACAGCTAGTCCCTGACTGTCCCTGACCTGCATAAGGCAGTTGTCACGTCTCTCTTTCTGCAGTGAGAAATTGAGTTTGACTCTGCCTGTTTGTGCCCTGAATCCTCTGGGGGCTGTATTAAAAACGCATCGCAGCAATGTTGACAGGAATACATTTATCGGAATTGTGTCGCCTTTCAAGAGCCGGCTGGGGGTAGCGGGTAGCACATGCTGCCGCGGGTCGTCTTGGCTGGCTGGTATGGTGTTTGATCTCCATATCGTCTGGATTGGACAGCCCTGTTCTTGCTGGTTTGGACGTTGGAATTTCAGTCAATGAAGAATTTTGAGAAATACAGTATAAGGCTACTTTTTGTGTAATGCACGGAGGCAAAACTTAGCAAAACATTGTGATCATTGTTCATGTACTGCATGTTCCCTGTTTTGAATGTATGTCCTGGTTCAACCTAGTCCAATAATCAACAGTTACTGTACAATTCTTTCTCAGAAATGTCTATCAACAACAAGAATGAGCTGTTCAACTGAGGAACAGTAGCTGGTGATGAACGCCACACAATTCCTATTCATTTTGAACGCTAATGCAGAGTTGTCTTTGGTCTGAATAAATTCACATAAACAAACACACAACTGTATACGCACTCAACACAGGGCATGAACAGGTCATGGTAGGCCATGGTATGAATCATAAATGCAAGAACGTTTGTTGTTAAAGGTCATATTTTCCTTTTCCTTACACTAAACAGGGCATGGGCAATAGGTTCTAGTGTAGTTCAAGGTAAAACGACAAGTGTGGCAGGGCAGAAGGCTCGAATGGTATTGAACCGAGCGCTTGACCTTGCTAGTATTTCCAAGTAATGTTTTCATTGATCTTAGCTTATCCAATGTGTCTGTATGACGTCATGTTTCATCTTTCAAGAAACAAATCGGCACCACACTACGCACTTTATGTAGGGTGTTAATTTGAGCCAGTTTGCTACAGAAGGAAAATAATCCTGGATATGTGAATTATTATTTGGATTACAGTTAATGGACATTTTTGCAGGCGTTGATACGTTTTTCATAAGGGGAAATTAAGTCTGAAATTTCAAAGTGGAAATTACAGACTTCAGAAGCCTTTTTAATCCTCAAATAGACTACAATTTAAAAAGGTCCTGGATTGCAGTAAAGTACTCCTGCAACAGGGTGATCCAATTAAGATCCTACATCTGTACTCTATTTATTTGAGGCATGGTGCCATGGAGAGGCTTGGGTTGCTTATTGCAGTCTCCTTGACGCCTCCTGTCAGGTAGCTGCACCGCAGCTGAAAAACTCATAAGCAGTGAAATCTGACAACATTGTGTGGGTTGACGATTTGGAACTTGTCACACAGTTAATGATTGTCACAGGAGGAGGCCCTTTGGAGCTACGGTGAAATATGGGTGTTGGCTATGAGGAAAGTGTTAGTGTCTTAGTCCCTGTGTGTGTGAGAGAGAGGACGAGAAAGAAAATATGCTTGTTTGTGCACCATGCACGTCATACCTGTCTGTGTTGTTTGTGCACCATGCACGTCATACCTGTCTGTGTTGTTTGCCAAAGTCGACACGCTTGGAAGAGTCTACCTGTGTGTATAGGCTAATATGCCTGCAATTTGAGGACATAGGGAAATGAAACTGAAAGTCATTCCTTAAACGGTGTGATTTCATAATAGCCTTTTATAGGTGGTTGTCATTTCCTCTTACCCGTAAGCCATCGCGTGGGTACCTAGGAACACCCCTCCAGGCTTTGATAGGATATCATCTGAACAAGGTACGGATTAAATCTGACTCTGACGCAATTCCTTTTTGGCGGGAAAGTCATTACCAGGCGATTATGAATCAAACATTTACTCCAAAATCAGGTTTATGAGATGGATTGCTCGGGAACCCAGGCCTCTTTGCATTTAAATCACCTCTCGTGGCCCACTCAAACACTCTGTTTTATTCATGTTCACCGAGACTAATGATGTCGAACGCCCTATTAATTGCTGGAGATGCAGGCTCGGGAATGTCATGTCACTCTTTCTACCTTTGCTAGTGAGAGTGATATATAGTGAGTGAGATATGTCTTTTGACACAATGACCCAAGCCTAGAGACGATAGCATGACTCTGCTACGAGCCAATGAGGAAGGTTCGGCTCACGAGGATAAAGAGCCTTATCAGGAAGTAGCCCGCCGGAATTCTAAGTAAGTAGGCCTGTATAGTACATGCTTAGCGCTACCTCTTGTCTTTGGAGTCTAACCAGTGCTCTCCATCAAATAAAACGATTGCCTGTTTTTGGCCAGGTTTTGCCTTGAAAATTACAGTACTGACAATCACTGGTGTACTACCGGAGGCCCCTGCAGCCCCAATGAGGCCCCAAGCAATTAAGGGCCTCCACCCAAACATTCACCTATAGCATTCACTAGAGTGTTGCACATTTGGATACGTCGGTTAAGCATATGTCTCAATCGTTGATTACTGTGCACTTAACCCATTCATAGACGCTAATTACCTTTAGCGCCTATTGGTGATAGTATCTTCTGGCCGGGGGATTTGTTAAGAGCCCTGACACTCATTCTGAATGTTAAAATGCAATGCTTGCGGTATGGTTTTGGAAATATAAGGAACATATGTTTCACAACAGCGAGAAATAATAAAACAATTACTACATACCTTTAAAGGTTAGGCTTCACACACAGCCATATTTGTTACAGCGCTCGTTTACGGAAACCGACAGAAGACATGAAAGTAGAGCACTTTATGTTTCTAGAACCGTACCACAATTGAGAAACTATTTTAGTTTAGATGGAGTATTTGGCTGTTTTGGATGCCTGAGTCAATTCACCTCTTAACAGAACATGTAAGGTCCTTGGACTATAAGGAGTAACGTTAGGCTCCTTTAGTCTATTATTGGGCTAGGTCTTTGTAGAATGTAAGTGTTGCCCTGGTAACATAGTCCTTTGTAGCTTAGTTGGTAGAGCATGGCGCTTGTAATGCCAGGTTAGTTGTTTCAATTCCTGGGACCACCCAAATGCATGCATGAATGTAAGTTGCTTTGGGTAAAAGTGTCTGCTAAATGGCATATATTATTTTAGTAGGGCTAGATATCAAAATATACATTTTGAAAGAAATGTTTTTATCATCACAGTGAACATTTTATTGTAAGAGTATGATAAACACATGCAGGCTAGATTGCGTTGCCAGTGTTTGTTATTCCTGTTCTGTCTTTGACAATCAATTTGACTGTAAAATAAAATGCTAGTGAGGTACTGCATGATCTCAGTCAGCCTGCATCCCAATCAATATTACATCCTCGTTAGAGAGACAAATTACCCCTTGTCTCAGTATACAGATGTCACCCTGTCCTCATCGCTGTAATCCTGGCTCTCCCATCTCCCCGTGTTGAGATCATTTCTAATTACACCTAAAAGGAGCATTTTGATAGAGATTAATTGCATCCCTTGACACCCCCTCTCTCATACCCATTGATCCCTTACCCCCCAGTTTCTCCCTGGGGTATCAATTTAACCCTGGTAAAACAGCCGATACTAAGACAGGGTACAGTATCTGCAAGGAAGCAATCTCATCCCTGGGATCAAACTGAGTCACCAGGGAGGGTTGAGGCAGTTATGGAGAGGTGGATGCGGATTTTTTATAGTGTGTGTGTGTGTGTGTGTGTGTGTGTGTGTGTGTGTGTGTGTGTGTGTGTGTGTGTGTGGAGCACTAGTTTCTACAGTGTGTGCGCTGGTCTTTTTCTCCCCCCGGTTCATACTCCACGCCTGAGTGGCTGCCAGATCTGACAGTTGAGCTTCCCAGAATTCCCGGGTGACAGACCTCTAGAGGTTAGAGGGTCCCGTTGCTATGTGAACCGCACAAAGCAAGATGCACCACACCAAGGGCTATTTTTCCTCTCCCAGCGGCATCTCAGGGCAGCGAATGGAATATGTAAACCACTGGAGCCTTAGACAGGGGGCAACGTCGGACTAAGCAAAACAAAAGGACTTGCTGATGCTCGATAAACACATGCATAGTCCCTCAGGCAAAGAGAAGGAATGCGTCAGGAACATTACCTTCTGTCTGCTCATCTTTCTGTCTATTTATCTCTTTTGGAATCATCTGTCTTTGTGTCGGCCGATATCTCGGAATATCTAAAGTTCTACTTCTCCTCAATGCCAGCAGCACCCACTGTGTCTGTTTACCAGACGCAGCACGTATCTGACTATATTTCCAACTGCAGGTCAGACCCCAGGGGGTTCGTCAGACAGGGAGATGGTCAGATGTGAGAGAACAGGTGTGAGACGAATACCTCCTGAAGTCTTCATCATCTGCCTCATTTCATTACAGGAAATAAATCTCAGAAACACCAGAAAGGAAAATTGAGCTCTGGGTATCAACAAATTTCCCACTTCTGACTTTATTACAAGTCAACCATTTATTGTTGGACAGGATATGATTTTAAACCTTTCTCTTACTACATCTATGTAAATGGTGATTTTACAGTTGTTTTTTATATTGTTTGCAAGTAGAGGACTGCTGAATGAGCATAGTCATTTTGGTAATACTGTTGAGCTAGGCTATCCTTTAAAGACGATCATATCACTGGACTAGGTCTTGCTCAGGCTAGGAAATATGTAGTGTTTGGGAGGAAATGGGTTCTACAGAATTTCAAGAGAAGGTCAAATACAAAAGGCCAGATTCAAAAGAAACCACAGTACAACAACATGACTTCAGTAATGTCTGCTGCATTGGATACTAGATTATTCCTTCCAGTATGTTCCTTTTTTAAGAGATTTATTTGGCTACTTTGTGGGTTGTCCTTTGTCCAATTAATTATTGACTTGACCAAACTTAACCAGACAGTCTTAGTGGTATCCTCAATATATTGCATTGACTTACATACCCTTCATTTTGTTGAAAAACCCTGCATTTACCCAGAGAAAGTAATTTACACATATTTTCCGACTGTTTATGCTTCTATACCCTTCAGGTATGCAATCAAACCAACCAATGGGATTGTGGTGGCACTTAAAAATCTGGAATCACAAACCCAGAGGTATCACAGACGGAGATGAATGAAATTAGTGGCAAATTGAAATTCATGATTAATGCTTGGTCCACATTTCTGGCTGAGCTTCAGCGAGTGTCTATAAAAAGAGCAGTGTGTAACTTGCTGGCCCCTCTCCCAGTTGTGGCCAGGTGCTTGGGCTTATACAGGCCAGGGGAAAAGGGGTGGAGGGGGTAGAGGGCAGGGAGGCTTAGGTAGAGACTTTGGATGTCGTGAGAGAGGGACATCCTGTCCCTGACGTGGTCACTTTGCTTTCAAGTCTTCTCCCAGGAAATGGGGGGCTTGAGGTCGCCCCTATCATTGGTTACCCACGCCTAGTCTCTGAAGGTATTTAATCCTGCCTCTTTGCTCCCTTAGTGAGCTGGGGGCGACCGTGGTGTCAGTGTGCGTGGGCAGGGCAGAGAGATAGCTCTGTGAAGTATTGAGATGGGAAGCCTCAGTGGTAAAACTGACTCTGTAAAAAGTATATTTTTAGATTTAACAGGCTAGGTAAAGTCCAAGTCATCTGGTGGCTGTCATAGAGATGGAGATGAGGAAAATATGTGGTAGAGTGGTTATCAAATCACTTTTGCATTCAGCCTGCGTCTGTATTGTGCAATTCGGTCACCATTTAATAACAAGGTGTATTTGTAGTGCTTATTGGATTTGAAATGAGAAACAGAATGGAACCAGTCCAGGTCTTAGGCAAACTGACTTGCTAATGTCTACTCTACTCTGCGTCTCATTACTGAAAGCAAACAGTTAAATGTAACACTGCCCTGTACTTACTGCCAAAGATGCCTCACACAGCTAAACAACACATTGTTAAAAAATACATTTTATCAATAGGGCTGCTTTGCCAGGAAATCATTCCCTTATATAATTACAAATCGGCAAAAGGTAATTTGCGCAGTATCTGATTGCAGGTGAGAAATGCATGTGTGCAGGGTAAATATTGTTTACCTCAAAAAGATCAATATCCACCTCAGTCCCTCTTGATGAATTATGTACTCATGAGGATGTGTCTGTGTTTGTGTCCGAACACATAGGCCTAACCATTTTCTCACCTCAGAGAATTAGCTCTCTTTCACCCGTATACTCAGCTGTTGCACTCACTATCTTCTTCCCTTCAGTTTTTTCATATTTTATTTTCCTTCTCATTCCATCTCCCTCTTTAAATCTACCTGCCATTATTTCTCCTTCCTTTCATTCTCCTTCCCCTTTCCTTCTTGCATCGTCTTTCGTTACCCCAATCTCCCCAGCTGTACCATCTCTCCATTCTTCTCTCATCCTTTCTCTGCTTGATTCTACTGAACACCCGCCTATCTTTTCCCGTCCCCCCTCCCACTCCTCTACCTCTAACCCTCTCTTCCTATGTCTCCCCCTCTTTCTCTCTTTCTGTGTTCCACCCGCCGTACCTGGGATGGAATGTGTGTCTCAGAATAATAACGTGTCTATCTGGCTCGCCGCTGCTCTTGATGATAAGAGTTATTGTGCTACCTGAGTCGGGCTGCGTCCAGCCTCCTGCCTGACAGGGTTACTGGGCGATACAGGCGTGGATGAAGGTGACTGGGTATGACAGCCAGCCAAATGCCTTTTTACCTGCGGCTGATTGCTAAACGCACACGTCCTGATTTAGACAAATGGGAGCTGGGGCCAGCCATTACGGCGTGGCCGACCTTCAGCCTGTGTCTGGGCGTCGGTGTTTGTCCCTCTTTGATGAAGCTGTCAGATGCTTCATGCCCGACCCTTTTCCTTACTCTCTCCACAGACAAACATACGTACACACACACACACACACACACACACACACACACACACACACACACACACACACACACACACACACACACACACACACACACACACACACACACACACACACACACACACACACACACACACTCAGATGCACACACTCCTCACCTTTTCACCTGGAAATACTTTTACTTCCCTGAGGTATTAGATGTGCTTGTATATTTAGAAAGGTTTCAAATGAAATTGATTTGCCAGCTATTCAGACATTTTCTAATTTGATGGATTCAACATTTTCACAATAAGCACTTGGTTTTATGACTCATTTTCTTGATGAGTCTTCTATTGTGTCCATTTATTATGTAACGACAGGTTATTCATCACTCTCCAGTTTCTCAGGAAATGAGAAAGAGACAAGGGGAAAAATGCCCCTAAATTCACATTTAAATACAGAGGTCAAGAGACCTCATTATTTGCACTGAAATATTAAAATACTGTTAATATTTCATTGGCCCAATTATGCAGCCAGGGATGTAATGCACCCATTATTTTAGATGGGGCACGAAGTACATGAAGATGGAGTGGAAAGTCAGAGAATGTAGTATTTTTCAAACACCTGAAACAGTTTTTTCCTGCAATCTAGAACTATAATCATAATGCCTAATTCTATGTAAAAAATATATGTCAATTTTTCTGCGTAGGTTATCTACCTCTTTACCTGTTCGATTGTTAATCAGGGTGTCATTCTGACTGTTGGAAATCACATATCTCAATATACTGCAATAACATGTCTAGGATTGTCACGCCCTGACCTTAGAGATCCTTTTTATGTCTCTATTTTGGTTTGGTCAGGGCGTGAGTTGGGGTGGGCATTCTATGTTTTCTATTTCTGTGTGTTTGGCCGGGTGTGGTTCTCAATCAGAGGCAGCTGTCTATCGTTGTATCTGATTGAGAACCATACTTAGGTAGCTTTTTCCCACCTGTGTTTTGTGGGTAGTTGTTTTCTGTTTTGTGTCTTTCTGCACCTGACAGGACTGTTTCGGTTTTCGTTCATTCTCTTTGTTATTTTTGTTATTTCAGTGTTCAGTTGAAATAAAAGTATGAACACGTACCACGCTGCGCTTTGGTCCACACTCTCTTCCACAGACGATTGTTACAAGGATATTACATCATAGTTCATGGGATCATGACACCCATCATTCATAAAGGCACATCATGGCATCATCATGAATACATATATATCATGATATTCTCATAAGGTGCCAGATTACATTTAAACCAAGTATTTGTCTGCATATACATACCTCTTGAGCTGTCTGTATCCTCCTGACTGGTGAGTCAGTACATTAAGTAATTGCTTGCTTTTCTAAAGTCTAGCAACCTTGACAGCAGGCATGCCAGCTAAGATAGTTAGACAAGCTACTCTAACTTGATTTATAGTGTTTCGTATGGTATGTATTAATTTATGGATGTCCATCACACATTTCATATGTTACGAATTACAATTTGTATTATTTGCTACACATTTATAAAAGTACAATATGTTCTGAATTTTCTAAACGTACTATATGTTATGAATTCTAGCTAGGTGGCTAACGTTATCTAGCTGGCTAATGTTAGCTAGACTAGGGGTTAGGTTTAAGTTTAGGAGTTAGGTTAAGGCTAGGGTTATCTAAAAGGCTTAGGGTTAAGGGAAGTTTTGGCTAAAAGAGTTAGGGTTGGGGGAAGGGTTAGCTAACATGCTAAGTAGTTGCAAAGTAGCTAAAAAGAAGTAAGTAGTTGAAAAGTTGCTAATTAGCTGAAATGCTAAAATTGTCCGTGATGAGATTTGAATTCGTAACCTTTAGGTTGCTAGAAGTTTGCGTTATACTCTGACCCATCCACCCCGACCAACCGCCCTACTTTCGTTTTTGCCCTAAGTAACCATCTGTCTTATGTAACCACACCAAACGTAACATATCATATCAATTTGAGTGTCCCAAATCTACTTTTACTCTGTTACGTCCAGTCTATAAGACCAGGCTGAGGTTAGGTTTAAAATCCGATTTTATGACTTTTTGGCTTTGCTAGCTAGTGCTAGCTAGCCACTCTGTAGAGCTGCCTCCAGGTCAAGATTCATGATAATGAATGCCAACCTGCCAAAAATGTAGTAGAGGCTAGTTTTGCCCAATAATACAATATTGGGATTCTCAAGTGTTCAGAAGCACAGTGCATCGCAGGTGAGACCTCTTGCGTCAGCTGAAGCCAGCATGACTCAACGAATCATGATTAAAAACATCTGCTGCACCTGCAGATTTGTTTACCCTCATCTTGATCATCTCTTGTTTCCGTGTTCAGACAGACTGGAATTATCCAGGGGTAGAAACACACCCAGGGAGTCATTCATTTTCCAATGCTCGACATTCAATAAAAAGCCTACTATTTCTATTCCTTGGCTTTAAATGGTGATACCCAGAGTCACGGTAGAAAAAAATACTAAAAAGTATTAACAAAGATTCAATTCAGTTCAGCATTATCGCAACTTCCTGCTTCCAAAATATGCTTAGTGGTGCTTAAAAAAACAAACAATTGCCATATTAAAAGTACTTACATCCTAGCTAATAAGTAATACTGTAAAATAAAGTGTAACCACTAAGACAAGCAAGTAAATGACTCAATCACAACATGCAGAAGTAACCCAGATACTCTAAAACAGAAAAAACAACAAAAACACAATTCCAGAAGTTTCTGAATAAAACAAGACAGCGTAATGGATAGGTTTAGAAAATTGTCACATCCAGCAGAAGCCTTTTTATATCCTCGCATACATTCGGTAGACACGTTGTGCATGGATAATGAAGGAACTCTTTTTCAGCTTTAATTCGTTCTGCTCCAGAAACAGGGAAAGTGGCGAGCTAATTGTCCTAGCTGTGGCGAGAGAAAAGTTTCTCTGGGACACTGGTTCTCTGGTGGGGCAGAGGGTTATGTTATGTTAGCTGTGTTGTACAGAAAGAGGAACAACATAAAGAATACGGTAAGGCCAATTTAATCAATGTACTGTACTGACTACAGGACAGCTACCCCACTGTAATGGTGTTGTGTTGAGTGTGTCACATCAAAAACATGTGTTGTGTTTTTTTGAACCGCCAAGTTAAATTGCCTCTGTCAGTCACAATTGGTTATATTTACACCATACACCTGGTGTTTCATTTAAGTGCCTCTGTATGAATTACTTGAAATTGTACTGTATGATTTAAATTTGTGGGAGAATCTCCACATTAGTTTAGTGAGATGCACCTAACAACACACTTGGACATGTCATCATTGTCTCAGATCGGTTTTGTTCCCCTAAAACCAGGCTTTTTCCCTAGGTTTGAGGTTTATCTATTCTGCACACGTGCCATGGTAATGTTTCAGCTAGTAATGTGGAAAAATGGATCCCTCTCATTTTGACACACAGGTGTTAGGCAGACAGCACAGGGGACAGATTGCTATTATTTCCCTGTATTCTATCGCCCTCCCAGCACATTGTTTCACGCACAGTCACACACCCCCTGTGTACAGTAATAAGCTAGTGCTGTACGATGTGTTGAACGATAGTTTAACAGGAAGAAAAATGACCGATCAATTGGGTTTGTAGCATTCCGTATTCTTTATTATCATTATAGAAATAATTGCTTATCACTCCATACTGTGTATATTTTTCACTTCAGATGTATGTTATAATGGGCTACATACAGCCGCACTGCTATTTTTTGTTTTCCAGCCCACACAGAACAGTTTATAAACCCATTCATGTCACATCACCACACAGCTTCTCAAAACCTGTTTAACCCAGAACGCATTGGCACTGCATTGTGTGCCACCAGGAGAGCATCCTACAGTATACCCAGAGGACATGGCAAAACACCCAGTGCAACTGTCACTGAGCTTTGTACCTCTGCCCAACTGTGCCAATCCCTTGTGTTGAGCTACAACCTTAGTCCCTCCAGTAACAGATCATTGTGCAGTCACAATTGTCTTCTTTTCACTGAAGTTATGATTGAATCACTCCAAACTATTCACCTTATGTAGTCCTGCCCGCTTGACTGAGTTCCTGATCGAACACAAATGTTGTTCTACTCCCGGCTGGCTCATTGACAAACAAGCGAAATCATAGTTAAATATGAAGTACATTTGTCAAACTATTAAATAATGTGCACAGAATTAGAAAGATATTTCAATTCTCTGTTGAGGACATTTTTAAAAACTTTTTTTTTCACGTAGTATAAGCACTCGGAAGCCAACGTTAGCATAATTAGCATTTCCATAGATAACATGGCAGGTTAGCTAGTTATCTTATTTGACTGTATCTAATGGTTTCTTATTTGATTGTATCTAACCATACAGGCTATAATTATTTTCAATTAAAGATCAATGCT